>NC_055696.1:32854983-33154983 GCF_017639745.1 Melanotaenia boesemani
ACAATAATAACGCATAATTAACACAATAATAACGCATAATTAACACAAAAATAACGCATAATTAACACAATAATAACGCATAATTAACACAAAAATAACGCATAATTAACACAATAATAACGCATAATTAACACAAAAATAACGCATAATTAACACAATAATAACGCATAATTAACACAATAATAACGCATAATTAACACAATACTAACCCATCATTAACACAATAATAACGCATAATTGACACAATAATAACGCATAATTAACACAATAATAATGCATGATTATCGCAATAACGCATCATTAACACAATAACGCATAATTAACACAATAATAACACATAATTAACACAATAATAACGCATAATTATCACAATAATAACGCATAATTAACACAATAATAACGCATAATTATCACAATAATAACTGGGAACCACCAGGAAACAACTTCCCAAAGTTCCCAGAGGCTGAGATGGTTCCCAGCGTACGTACCTTGGTGCTGGACCATGAAAGGATTCTATCACCAGCAGATACGTGGACCCTGGACTAGCATGGTCGTGTTTCCTGCCTCTAATCAGGACTCGAGCAGCAGCATTTTGAATGTACTGCAGTTGTTTTCCGACTGGTTTATACTGGGATTAAAAGCTGCTACAGACTGGTTTATACTGGGATTAAAAGCCGCTACAGACTGGTTTATACTGGGATTAATAGCTGCTACATACTGGTTTATACTGGGATTAAAAGCTGTTACAGACTGGTTTATACTGGGATAAAAAGCTGCTACGGACTGGTTTATGCTGGGATTAAAAGCTGTTACAGACTGGTTTATACTGGGATTAATAGCTGCTACATACTGGTTTATACTGGGATTAAAAGCTGTTACAGACTGGTTTATACTGGGATAAAAAGCTGCTACAGACTGGTTTATACTGGGATTAAAAGCTGCTACAGACTGGTTTATACTGGGATTAAAAGCTGCTACAGACTGGTTTATACTGGGATTAAAAGCTGCTACAGACTGGTTTATACTGGGATTAAAAGCTGCTACATACTGGTTTGTACTGGGATTAAAAGCTGTTACAGACTGGTTTATACTGGGATTAAAAGCTGCTACAGACTGGTTTATACTGGGATTAAAAGCTGCTACAGACTGGTTTATACTGGGATTAAAAGCTGCTACAGACTGGTTTATACTGGGATTAAAAGCTGCTACAGACTGGTTTATACTGGGATTAAAAGGAACCTACATATTTTTACGTAGCTTGGATTTCTCGGGGTTCTAAAAACAACCATTCATCACTATCATAATTAAAATGAGAAAAACATTTTAATGTCTAATATACAGAAAAACAAGTCAATGGTACAGTTTTATTTTTCTGAAAATAACCTGCGTTTCATCAGGTGTTCAATGAGATAAATCCAACCTGAACAAACAGTAAAAATCAGAATGAGTGCATCCATCCTTTCTGCCTCTACGGCAAGTCAGAGGGTCAGTTTCAGTCATTAGCAGGTCATCAGCATGAGCGTCTCTATAAAAAGTTCAGATGTGTTAACACAGGAAGGAAATCACCAGCGATCCTCTTAGAGAAGCAGCTGTTGCTGCCATCAGTTCTTTCAGACGAAGTTCAAGGTTGAAGATGTTCGAACCTCAACATGTCTGCAGACTCGCCGAAACTTCAGACTCTCAGGATTCAAGTCTGGGGGTTTTATAATTAAGGATGAGATCTGGTTCAATAGCAGAGCTGAGGAGCTTCAGTTTCTGTGGGACAGTGAAAGCATCATCAGAAGTTGGAGACGGCTGGACGAGGCTCCAGTTTTGTTTGTTTTTAATATTTTCCAGCTCTAAACTCGTTCGTGACCCAGTTCTCTGGTGATTTACGTCCACATCTTAAAACACTTTTATCTTGTTCCTTTACAGGAGACTAAACTCTCCATCCCTCTCCATCTTTTTGTTTTTCTATTCCAGAAGCAGCAGGTGGAGAGTCCGTGGAAAGACTTCGACAGCAGGGTGGACTTCTAGAAGAAACTGGATCCAACCATCATTTTGTTCATGTTTAATAGTCTCAGTCAAATGTTTACTGAACAAAACTACTTTCTCTTCCACCATAACCCAGGACAATATTTCAGGGGATCTTTTTAAAACATTTTTTAATCATTACTTCTACATTTAGCTGCATTGTTTGTTTTACAGAAGCTTCATCCTAACAAGTCCTACAGATGACTAGTCAGGCCTTCTAACCAGTTTTATACCAGACTTTCTTAAATGGGAGCACATGTACCTGCTGAGTGTGTGGAGACTCTCCAGGGTTACATGAGAAAGTAAGGAGGGATAACTTGTTCTATCTTTTTTATAGCTCTTCAATGTTCTCATCATACCTTTCTGGGGGTCTGTTTCAGTTAATGGTGGCAGTTTGACGTCCTCCTCTGAACGCTTGTCCCCACGTTCTGGCCACCACTGTTTGCCTTGAACATGCTTCCTCAGGGTCATTTGATGTGAACTTTCAGAGTTTATCTTCTCACATATTTGATCTTCAGTAGATGTTTCTTGTAAAAATAATGACTCGTCCAAATAATCTGTCCTGTTAAGCGGCATCAGGTCCATCAACGACGGGATGAAGCATAACTTTTTTATACCCAGTGGTGGAGGTCCTTGTCTCTGCTCCATCAAGTAATAGAGAAACTTGATTTTTATCTTCTGCAGTAAAACCAGCTGTACGTAATCTGGGTGTCTCTGAGTTTGAATCTGGACCAGCATGTAAATAATTTGTGTCGCTCCTGTTTCTATCACCTGAGAGACAGACCAGATGGGAATTCTCTCCTTAATTTTCTCCCGTTTGGATTAATTTTCCAGGACTTTGGACCAAAAACCATCAGAAGAGGTCACATCCCTCCAGTCTGGCATTCCTTCCAGTGTCCCTCTATCAGATCTAGATCTAGAGTAAAATCTCGTGTACAGAGCCTTGCTCTGCTGCAGCGTTGCCATGGCAGCAGGGATCTGGGGTGGCTGGTCTCAGTCGAGACTCGTTTCAGGCTGTCGCCCCAGAAACGCTGAATCTATGAGCAGCTTAAAACTTCCTTATTTAAACAAGCTGTTTCTTATTTTATTGATTTTACGTTAATATTTGTTTTTTATTTGATTTACTCAGCGCTTAATGTTGTTTTAAGTTGTTTTTTTTACGTTGTCTGTAAAACATTTTGTGATATTTGCTCTTAAAAAGTGCTGAATAAATAAAAATGACTTTCTACTGAACGTGACTTCAGTTTGTCAGGATTGCTACACACGTGTGGAAATGTACATGCATGTAGATTTAAAATACCTTCCTGGAATCAAATGTTTGCTGGTTTGATAGATCCATGCTGAAAGTTGTAACAAATATATAAACTAAATAAAATATGTAAATAAAAATTAAAAAATAAATAAAAATGAAATAAGTAAAAAATGGAAATATAATGTACTTAATAAAATATACAATATATTGCACAAATATAAAGTTAATTTTTAAATAAAAACTATTACATTTATTTCATATATTTAATATAAATAAATATTTTTCTATATAAAACGTAATAGAAATATAAATTAATAAAAAAAATAAATAAGAGTAGGGAAATGGTAAAATGAGGTAAAAAAATGGTTGAAACTTGACTTATTTTCTCCAGATTTTCAGGTTGTTCGTAATATTTAGTAAAAACATTCATGAAATGTGAACATGTTGATAATGAACTGGTTCTTCTTCAGGCTAAAATAAATGGAAAAATGTTGAGTTTTCATTTTTTTAGGTTATTATGCTGTTATTTGGGATCATTTGTGGCCCCTTAGCTCAACTATAAACCGACACCCTGGTTTGGGGTTTAATGATGAAAAAGTATCTTTATTAAGCAACACCAACTGGGATCATAAGAGAGGAGAAATTATCCACCAAACTCTCATTTCATGTTTTTTATAAAAAGACAACTTCTGCCAAATTCTGTAAATATTTAAATAAAAGCATAAAACTGCAACCGATATACAACAAACGTAAATGTGACCGCAACAACTTCAGGTACATCACATTTCTCGTATTTATACTCCGACATTATCCCGTTAAATTATACCAGAATTTACAGACTTCTGAATCTGAAACTGGCTTTAAAGAAATAAAAGTCAGAAATCAGAAGAGAGAGATTTAATACTGGTGGAGCTCCACAGGACCTGAGCTCCTGTGTTATTATCATTATTATTATTAGTAGTATTATTATTATTATTATTATTATTATTATTATTATTATTATTATTATTTATACATTTTGGTAAGTGACTTATTTGTATGTAATAAGTAAAACTACAGATTTTGTCCCTGAGGGAATCTGAAGAGAAAACAAGATGCAATCCACTGTGAACGTGTCCTCTTCATTCCTGCATCATCATCTTCATCACTGCTCAGCAGAGACCCAAAAATATGACCATCCATGAAAAGTTAGCCAAATATTTCATGAGCAAAAATGTTTAACGTCTGAAAGAAGCAGATGGAAACAGATTGTGAATATGAAGCAGGAACGAGGAAATAAACATGTAGACCAGATTTAGAAGCAACAACATGGAAGCTCGTTCCAGAGTTTGGGACTTAGGAGCAGGAACTGAGAATTCCTGATCCCCTCGAAGCTTTGTGCGAGGTCTTGGAGAGAGAAGCGAGAGAAGATGTGATAACTCCGTCAGTAGGTGGTGCTGTTGCTTCATTGGCTGGATGTGTCTTCCTTGTGAGGACGGCAGGTAACTGTCTGGACATCAGAGAGGTCACCTGGTGGCCTTGGAGTGAAAGGAAGCACAGGAAAGGGTTAGATGGAGGCAGAGAAAAGAAAGGATTCAGTCATGAACACGTTCAAGCAACTTTTCCTCACGTCATAAACGTCCTGACAGCCTCCACACGCCGTCGCCGCATGATGACGAACCCACAGGGTGGGACAAGTCTGAACGAGACCTGAGCTTTCTTCTTTGTACACATCTCAGCTGGAGCTTCAGATAAATGCTGTAACTTACATTACAGTCATTTAGACGCTTTTATCCAAAGGGTCAAGCAGTAGTCGAAGGGAACAGCTGGAAGGTGTTAACATTCCTGGGGGATTCAAACAATGGTCTCCAACACGGGAGAATGATACTCTGCCAACTGAGCTAACCGCTTTCCAACATTTGAATCTGCTGGTCATTGTTGTTCCAGAGTGGGAATATTCAGATATTCCAAGCCGGAGAGAAGATCCGGTCTGCAGACGCCATGAACGTCATGAACAAAGCTGACTGGAGAAGAGGAGAAGGTGAGGAGGAATTACTGAACATAGTTGAAATGAATTGGTACATGATATAAATACAGTAACAACCATAAAACACGGATTATAACTTCAGTATGGAAACGTGGAACAACAGAACCAGAAACCACCGAGAACAAAGAGCAGACGTTTACAATCAACTCTGAACCAACTTTATAAACATCAAACAGTGAAATAAAGGCTGTTTTCCTCCTGCACGTCTAAACTAAATAAGTGAAATAACATCAGACCCCTCATGAGTTGAAAGGAACAGGCAGAAAGAAGTGGAGTTTATAAAACATTTAAAACATTTCTAGCTAACAAGATGGATAAACTCAAAGTGCTAACAAGGACACGAAAGCAATACAGGGAGAGAGGCTTCATGTGTTTCACTGAGACAAGGCTGCAGGAACAAATCCTGGATTTAATGCATGAACACGACGTTAAGGCTGTTCAAGCAGACTGAGATAACACGGTTAGCTGCAAGCTGAAAGGAGGAGGTCCTGCAGTGTTTTTTAGGCCTTGACACTCAGATTACACAGGTCACCATAAAGGAAAAGATCTGCACACAGGACCTCAAACTGTTAGCAATGAATTTTTAAATCCATATTATCTTTCTAAGAATCAATATCCAGAAGTTCTGGTTCTGTTCTGGGAACCAATCTGGAGCTCCTGGAACTAATTGTTCAGAGAAGGATGCTGCACAAGCTGCTGGACATGAAGGAGAATTCCTCACATCCTCTATACCAGCGGTTTTCAAACTTTTTGAGCCACGACCCCAAGATAAGATTCACTGGTTCTTGCAACCCCCACATGACGACTTAGTGATTAATAGTGTGATTTTTCAAATGGGTCATCCTGCAGCATAAAATAAATGTAAGGCCAGTCAGAATATTCACAAATAAGGAGGAGAAAGTAGTTTTTGTGGTTCAGCGTGACCAAAATCAGTTCCTCTCGTGGAGATAATGTCAAATTCTGATTTTTAATGTGACATGTATTAATTTTGTTGTTAATGAGTTACTGTGTTAAAAGATTAAGGTGCTAAATTTTAAAGATGAGTCTCTTCATTAATGGTTTATTTTGACAGCCTGGCTAAAATATCCCAAATTTATTTTAGAAATGTTGAGGACATGTTTTTCAAAATTATCTCGCGACCCCCATGGGAGCTCCGAACCCCAGTTTGAAAACCACTGGTCTACACAACACAGTGAGGAAGCATGGATGTGATGAGCTTTTTCACATATTGTCCAGAGGAGAGGGACAGGGTGTTAATCTGTGCTGTTGCTGGTAAATAAAAAGGAAGTATGGATGTTAAATTCCTGGATTTTACAATGCAGTGACCGGACGGCAGATTACTTATTACAGCAAGGCAAGTTTAACAGTTTAGCACATTTCATGTACAAGACAATTCATAGTGCTCTACATAAAACATTAAACACATTACAGTGGGGTACAAAAAGCAATAATCAGTGCATTAAAAACAAACTTTGAAAATAAATTAAAGAAATTAAAACTGAAAAAGCTAAAACAAAATAAATTAGATAAAATGCAAGAAATAAAAGTTCCAGTGTGAGAAATGAACAGCTGTTCTGATGAAAGGCAGCAAATAGAAAAGTTTTTAACCCTCATTTTATTTTCAGCAGACCTGCAGTTTTTTGCCTCTCCATGTTTAGTTTTGAACTTTGCTGTTTGAAGCTGAGAACTGACTTAATTTTTCTTCCTTTGGCTCCAACAACTATTATTTCAGTTTCGTCTTCATTTAACTGAAGGAAGTTCTGGAACATCCGATCTTTAATCTGATCCATGCAGGTGATCAGACTCTGGATCGGATTGTAGTGTCCTGGTGAGATGGTTATGTAGATGTGGGTGTCATCAGCATAACTGTGGTAACATGTTTAGTTGTTTCCATAATGTGAGCGAGTGGCAGCATGTAGAGGTTGAACAGCAGTGGCCCCAGGATGGAGCCTTGGGGAACTCCACTGGTTATTTTAGTTTACTCAGATTTATAGTTACCTATAGACACAAAGTAGTTCCTGTCTTTTAAATAGGACTCAAACCAATTAATTGTGGTACCAGAAAGTCCCACCCAGTTTTCCAGCCGGTCTAGTAAGATGTTCTGGTCGACCGAGTCAAATGCAGCACTGAGATCCAGCAGTACCAGGACTGAAATGTTCCCGCTATCTGTGCTCAGGAGGATGTCATTAAAGACCTGAACTAGAGCATCTCAGTGCTGTGGTGTGGCCCAAAAACCTGACTGGTAGACATCGGAACAGGTATTTAGTGTCAGGACGTTGTGTAGCTGCTGAAAGACAGGTTTTTCTAGAACCTGACTAAGAAAGGGGAGGTTTGATATGGGTCTGTAGCTGCTCATGAATGAGCTACAAGTGATTTGTGAACATCTCTGATATGTATGTATGTAGGTACACGTGTGTATATTCTATTATTTTTACCACCCATTTAGGTGGCTTTGTTTTATTGTTTATTGCTTTATTTTTACTCAAGTACAGTTTTTATAAACATCTTTATTTTATTTTAATAATAATTTTCCCTGTTGACCCTGTGATGGATTGGTGACCAGTCCAGGTGTACCCTGCCTCTCACCTGTTAAAATGCTGGGATAGGCGCCAGCTTAACTGCAACCCGTAATGGACAAAGCCATTCATATAATGAATGAATAATATTTTTCCTTAACTTCTTTATCTGTATTTTTATTCTTGTTAGGCCACGGGCCAAAGTCCAAATTTTCACTTATCAGTACCACTTAAGGTGGCAAAAAGGTGCATGTCCATAGATTATATTTTGGTATGATAACCTGTCCTAAGTGGTAGTTTTGTCACAGTTAGCAGCACATGCAGTTAGTCACCTCTACAAGAAATAGGATTAATACTCATTTTCCAGACCCTTACTCATCTTTTAAGAGGGCATCTTTGGTAGCATTTTAAAGGGTAGTCTCATAGTTTTTGATGCAAAACTGGGTTTAAATGAAAAGCTATGAGACTACCCTTTAAAATGGGAGACCACCAAGCAGTGGCGGCGCCAGGCTATTTTTTTGCAGGTGCTACTAGGTGCTAACCCGACAGTTGACGATGCTTTTAATCACGATCGAATGCAATACCAACAACCATGATGCACAAAAATTTTAATGCAAACGCACACGTTTGTATTTAATACACAGTTTGCACGATTCAAAGTTGCTAAATTAAAATGCAAAATTCATCTAATCTACCCTTAGTACAATACTGAAGAAATAAGCAACAGCTGATGCGGCAACGCCACCAAAGCGCTGCATTTTTTTACGCGTACACACTACAGCTTTGGTTACTAAAATCCACCACATCTGCTCCTAAATAACACTGCAGCTTAGAAATCAACAGACCTTCCTATATCACATTCAGAATATAAAGCCCATAGGCTATATAAACAAGAACTCAAAATAAATGCAATATTCACCTAATACATTTACAGCAATCAACACTGCTGCCGCAAAAAACCGCACTCATACCTGTTGATGTCTTCATAACAAAACAATCCTCCTGTTGTGGTGGTTTAGGGCAAAGGCATCTATGATCTTTTCTTGGTCCAAGGCTCGGGTTCTGTCTGAGTTTATTGCCAGCAGTGCCAGGTTGCTGGTCCGAGCATCTCCGCTGGTGTTTCTCAAATAGTTCTTTAAACGACGCAGACATGAGAAACTGCGCTCACAGCTCACTGATGTGACAGGAAGGGTGAGAGATATGGACAGGAGTTTAAACAAGTCTATAAAAGCATCCTTGTAGGGTCTCATGAGGGATAAAAACTCCTGCGTGGTGCAGATCCGATGACCCTGTTCTTCTTTTCTCTTAAGTAACCGACGAACTTGGTAAAGTTCGGCAGACAGATTTTCCTCCCCGATTCCATAGTGACGGGCCATGGGCAGGATGCGCTCTTTGTCAAGAAATGAGGAGTGTTTAGGGCTCAAAGCTGGTACTCCTCTCAAAACATTATTTGTTTCGTTTGAAAAGCGGCGTTTCATCACTAAATTTTCATCAACAGAGGAAGCCTGACTTGCTTCCCCACCGTCAGAAGTTTTTTGGTCTATCCGTGGACGTTTTTGGAAAACAAAGCGATCCATCTCTGCACCGTTCACCTCGCAAGCTACCAAGCTAGCAAAACATGCCGCTCTAGCCAATAACGGAAGAATCGGGTCAAAGGTTACATGCGTATTCTCAAATATATTTCGACTTTTATAAATAGTTTTTATGTTTTCTAATTTAAAAAATTACTTTGAATGTGTATGAAAAAACTGCAAATAAAGTTACATAAAAATTAAAATCATTGAAATTCTTTTGGGGGTGCTATGAGGGTGCTTTGACAATCCCAGAGGTAGCTGAAGCACACCCAAGCCCCTCCCTGGCGCCGCCGATGCCACCAAGGAGGACACCATTGTTGAAAAAAAATAAAAAAGCCAGATTGGAAGTCTGAAGAGACTCTGGGAAGGCAAGTGGAAAAACAATAGTTATACATTTCTTTTGAAAGAATCCTCCTTCCTGAAGACCTTGGGTGGACACATAACTTCCAGGACTGGTGTAAAAGCAACCTCACATAGTTGTGTCTCCACCAGAACCAGGGCAGGAGGATCCGTCGGATAGTTGAACCTCGGATTGAGGAGGAGCAGTGTGGTTTTCATCCTGGTCGTAGAACAGTGGACCAGCTCTACAGCCTCTTCAGGGTCTTTGAGGGGGCATGGGAGTTCGCTGAACCAATCTACATTTGCTTTGTAGACTTGGAGAAGGCATTCGACTGTGTCCGCCGGGGACTCCTGTGGGGGTACTCCGGGAGTATGGAGTGCCGGACTTGCTTGTACGAGCTGTCCGGTCCCTGTACGACCGGTGTCAGAGCTTGGTCCACATCGCCGGCAGTAAATCAGAATCATTTCCAGTGAGGGTTGGACTCCGCCAAGGCTGCCTTCTGTCACCGATTCTGTTCATAACTTTTATGGACAGAATTTCTAGGTGCAGTCGAGGTGTTGAAGGGATCCAGTTCAGTGACCTCAGGATTGGGTCTCTGCTCCTTGCGGATGATGTGGTTCTGTTGGCTTCATCGGGCCGTGATCTTCAGCTCTCACTGGAGCGATTCGCAGCCGAGTGTGAAGTGGCTGGGATGAGAATCAGCACCTCCAAATCCGAGACCATGGTCCTCAGTCGGAAAAGGGTGGATTGTTTTCTCTGGGTCTGCAATGAGGTCCTGTCCCAAGTGGAGGAGTTCACGTATCTTGGGGTCTTGTTCAGGAGTGGATGGACAGGAGATCGACAGGCAGTGCGGCATCTGCAGTGATGTGGACTCTGCATCTTGCACAGGAGCAAGCCTTGAGTACCACGGCAATGGAGGCCCAGATCTTCCACACCAGGCAAGACCCCAGATGCAGGCTAAGCAAAGTGGCCCCTAAAACAATCCAGCACCTCACAACAGTGTGAGAGATACTGGCAGGCAAAGAATATATGTAACGCCATGACCAGGTAGCCAGCGTAGTTTACAGAAACATCTGTGCAGAACATGGACTGGAGATCTCTAGGTCACAATGGGAAACACCTACCAAGAATGAGAGGGCCAAGATCCTGTGGGACTTCCAGATACAGACCAACAAAATGGTGGTGGCCAACCAACCGGACATTGTGATCATGGATAAGCAGCAAAAGAAAGCCGCAGTGATGGATGTAGCCATCCCCAACGATGGAAATATCAGGAAGAAGGAACACGAGAACCTAGAGAAATACCAAGAACTCAAGGAAAATCTGGAGAAAGCCTGGAAGGTGAAGGCAAAAGTAGTAGCAGTGGTCATTGGAGCACTGGGGGCTGTGTTTCCCACACTGGAGAAGAGGCTCCAACAGTGACCTGGAGAAACATCAGACATCTCCATCCAGAAGAGAGCAGTCCTAGGAACAGTTAAAATACTGAGTAAGACCTTCAAGCTCCCAAGATTCTGGTAGAGAACCCAAGCTTGAGATGAACAGCCACCCAGCCTACCCAGGGGAGATGGGAGGGTGGGTGAGGGAAGAGCTTTTATATATAATGTGTGAATATAAATTATACACACACACACACACACACATTTAAATTTGATTTAAATGTTGATCCAGTGACACAAAGAACAGAAGCCGTTTATTTCTACTTAACTTTATTAAAAAATATCAACAAAAGCATCATCAGGAAAATGTGCACACGCTCACACACAAAGCAGAATCCACTCATGTAAACTACACACACACAGTTCAGGCATCACATCCTGGAGGTGACAAATTAAATTTTGAAAAGAAAAAAAATTATAGCAAGGCGAGTTGGTCAGCAACAAAAAGAAAATCCAAACAATCGGTAAGTGAAGGTTTTGTATTAAAATATGTCTGATTTGGTGATAAAACGTAGATAAAATGACCTGAAGGTTTCTGACAAGCTGTGAAACTAACTCCACTTAGAAAATCTGCCCGTCCAATGAAGCGACAGCAAAAACAAAAACGTGCCTCTGATTTACATTCAGACTCCAAAAAAGCTACAAAAATATTTATTTTTACACTTTGCATCTTATTTTTCTGAGTCGTCTCTCCAAAAACAAACTTTGTGCACATTAAACGTGCCTGTTTCATATCGTAGATCGTCTGTATTCACATATTGACAGATGCATCAACAAAACCCTGGATTTACTCAAAAAGAAGTCGAGTCGTCCAAGAGGAGCGAAAGTCCGCCGATAAACCACGACTGAGGTCACAAAAACGCCAAACGTTGGACCAGAGGGAATTTCAGAAACATCTCGCCGGTTTTCTTTCATTTCTGTAGAGGATGAAAGGGAGGGACGAAGGGCGGGACATAGAGTGGGATGAAGGGAGGGACGAAGGGCGGGACGTAGAGCAGGACGAAGGGCGAGACGAAGGGTGGGACGTAGAGCAGGACAAAGGGCGGGACGAAGAGCAGGACAAGGGGGCGGGACAAAGAGCAGGACGAAGAGCGGGAAGAAGGGCAGGACAAAGGTCGGTAACAAGGGCGGGACGTAGAGCAGGATGAAGAGCAGGACAAGGGGGCTGGACGTAGAGCAGGACGAAGAGCAGGACGTAGAGCAGGACAAGGGGCGGGACGTAGAGCAGGACGTAGAGCAGGACAAGGGGCGGGACGTAGAGCAGGACGAAGAGCAGGACAAGGGCGGGACAAAGAGCGTGATGAAGAGCAGGTGAACCCTGGACGAAGACCTTCATCTCTGGATTTGGTCAAACATTAAACCAGAACTCCGTAAGCTGAATTGTGGGTTCTGGAACTTAAACGGTTTTTTTGGACTACCATCCGGCCTCTTATTATGGGACAAACATCTGAAACATTACATCATTTCTTTTTTTGGTGACCTCAGTTTGGTGACAATTCAGAGGACGGACTCTCAGAGACCTTTTTATTGTCAAACTGCTGTGGAAGCTCCTCCCACTCCGCTCTCATTGGCTGACGATGAGCTGCCGCAGGTACAGCTGCGTGAGGCCTCGCAGCTCCTCCAGCGTGTAGTCCTCCGGCATCGGCAGGCGGCTGACGTGCGGCGCCAGCTGGGCGAGCGGGATGCCGAGGTCGCCCTGCTGCAGACTCAGCACCACACGCAGGATGTTCACCACGCGCTTCGCCATCTCTGCAGGGAGGCAGGGGGCGGGGCTTGTTAGCTCACAGCTGTTCTTATAAACACATGATGTTCAAGTATGAAAACACATCAGCTTCTACCAGCAAATTAACTGTGTTTGCGCTAAACTCCTTAAAGTTTGGAGAAAATGACGTCTAAATGTGATCAGCAACATTGTTGGTAAGCATTTATACAATGTTTACTAAAAAAAAATACAAAAAGAAATTTGGGATAAACGGGATTCTGCCTAAATAAGTGGAAAACCAGCTTCAAACTTTTAACTGGTAACAAAAGATAATATTTTTAGCTTCAAAGGGAAAGTTCTTAAAAGAACTTCTTTCATGCCCACAATAATTTATGGGTAATAATATTAAAATATACAAGTAATTTATAGGTAATATAATTAAAACAGATCATAATATTTATAGATATTAACAATACATTGTAATAATTTATGGGTAATAATTACCATTAATGTACATTAACTGGGTGGTAACGTTTGCATACATAAATAATTTAGTTCTACTTTTGACTAAAATCTTTTCGATTGATTTAATTAAATAAAATCTTAACTTGCTGCAAATTTGCTACAATTTTTTTTTTTTTTTTATTTTATCTAATGATTAATTTTTATTTACTATTTACGCATGTATTTTTACATTTATTTATTATTAAATATTTGATTACATCTATTTTATTCCAGTTTTTACTATATTTATTTAGCTCTTATATAAATAAATGTAGACATTCAGGAATAAACTGATCAGGAAAGAAACACAGTTGAAAGAGAATCCAGGCAATCACAGGACGGCTTCCTGTGATTGGTAAAAGGTAGCTCTCACCTGATTGGGCGAGGCGGTCTCTGGCGGTGCTGCAGGGCAGCAGCTCGATTCTGCTGCAGAGAGACGTGACGTTGGTGTAGAGGCGCTCCAGCTCGTAGCCGGCGTTCTCCATCTGAGGACACAAACAACGTCAGACTCCACTTGGCGGCAGAGGGGCGGAGCTTCTTTTTTTTAATAAAGAACCCTAATTATAACCCAAAAATTCTCTATGTGGTCGGTTCCTGCGAGGTCTGACCATCATGTTCCTTCTAACTTGTGTAATCTTTAAATTTGGACCCAGAATCTGAAAACTATGAAAACTTTAAAGTTGTTTCTAAATAAGAACCCAGTATTGTCCTGCAGATGTCTGGATGAAGACTTGGGGGTCCGACTGCTGTAGTACCTGCTGGATGTCCTGCAGAGTCTTGATCACTCTCATGTAGTCCAGGTAGACGCTTCCTGCTGTGTCCCAGTCTTGGATGGTGGCGCTGTGTTCAGGGACTGCCAGACCCTCCAGGAACTCCAGAAGGTAGTCGTGGTTGTCGTTGATGATGCAGTCTGGAACAAACTGGATTTTTTTAGAAGTTCTGGACTGGACAGATGAAAAACTCTTCACCTTCAAGTGAGTTTTTACCTGAGGCCAGGTGCTGGATGAGCAGCCGGTGGCACTGGTTCCAGTGTCCGGCCCGGTACAGGTGCAGGGCCTGCAGGTGTGGGTCAGCATGGCGGTGGGCTCTGGTGGCCTTGGCTTCATGGATCCACTGCTCCGGGATCAGCAGCCTCTCGGTCAGGAAGCGCTCCCTGCGGACCGACTCGCTGGTCTCCTGCAGGGGGCAGTGGAGGGTCAGCATCTCCCTGACAGCTCGCTCCCGTTGCCTGGAGACGCAGAGGAAGACGAGGGGGAAGATGAAGATGCTTGTATGGGTATCGAACTGTTACAGTTTAGAGCAGAAGCTGTTTTAATGAGGAGAAACGTCAATAAGAGCCAAAACCGAGTCCAGGTGTTGGATTCAAGCTCTAAGGATCACCATGAAACAAAGATGACAGAATCTACACCAACATGTTGCTTTTATGAGCGCCTCTAATTTTATTTCTGTGTTTCGTTCTTACTGCTGCTCTGTCTAACAGAGCTGTTACTGGTGGACGTACATGTGGTCAGGGATGTGCATCAGGATGAAGACGGCCATGTGCCAGAAGCCGGCGCTCTCCAGCTGAGCGGCGTAGCTGGCGTGCAGGAGCCCCTGCCGCGAGGCGCTCAGGTGGCTGTAGTGCAGCGCCTGCAGGACGCCCCACAGGTGCCAGCTGAGGCGGTAGTCCAGCCGTTGCCAGGTGACGGTCAGAGGGTCCAGCAGCTGCTGCAGGCTGTAGTGTCTGCAGGAGGATTTCCAGTCAGGTTTTATTTGTTCTGCCACCAGATGGCGTCAAGGACTCTGGTCCAGTTTGTTGTGATGTGTGGTTTACCTGTCACTGTAGAGCTTTAGCAGGTGGAAACACAGATCATACAGAGGCTTTTTACCCTCCTCCTCCTCCTCCTCCTCCTCTGGCTGCTCAGACTCCATGTAGGGAGGGAGGGGGGCGCAGGCGTACTTCCCTCCCTCAGCAGAGCCCTGCAGGACAGAAACAGCAGCATTAAACGCACGTCACCTCCACAGAAAGAAGGTCCAGACTGCAGGAAGACTGACCTGGAAGGCGGCTTCGTATCTGGCAAGGGCGTCGGCCACGGACGCCGTCGGAGGCAGCATGAACCAGAGGTGGACGGCCACGCAGCGCTTCCAGTCCAGCTCCGAGCAGACGTTCACCACCGAGTCTGACGACTGCCAGACCTGCAGAGAGGACGAAGTGGCGTCAGACACGAGCAGGAAAACTGGAAACCTGCTCAGATCATTTCAGGCCGTACGGGTTTCCCAGCAAGCAGGGCGAAGATCCGAAGCCGTTCCTCACTCAGGTAGCAGTCCGTCTGCATCCGGTTCCAGTCAGCGAGCTGGAGGGCCAACAGGTCCCGGCAAAACTGAGAGCCCACGGCCTGGGACAGCAGCAAAGACAGACGGTGGTCTCCTGGAGACACAGCTGGATGTTAGCGATGCTAGCAAACATCAAAGTCCAGGAAACATCCCACAGGTTTGGGACCCTCAGAAATCAGATGTTTAGATTTGACCTCCATAAACCACAGAAGAAACGTCCGTGTAATTATTTCACTTCAACCAACTTTAACATTTTGTGCTCAAAATTCACAGACATCATTAAAATCCAAACTAAAACTTCCTTGTGCAGGATCAGCTGATTAGACAGAAACCTGACCCTCCTGTCTAATTTAAATGATCTGGTTTTATGTGGTCCATCCAGACTGACAGCAGCTCTTTAGGTGATCATCAGCCTCTACGTGTTAAACAACTCCTGGTCTGCACATGCTCAGTAACAGCTGTTTGTGTCCTTTAAACGTGGAGCTGTCGGCTCCATCAGACCCAGGATCCACACACCAACTGCAGTATAAACTGGTAAAACTACACCCGACGTCCTGCTACATAAGCGCTCCTCGGTACCCCGGCAAGGCAATGAGCATCAGAAGACGACTTGCCAAATTTCAGCGTTTTAACTCTCTGGAGTCGACGGATTTATGATGATGTAGCAGCAAGTCGCAGCCACGGCCTAACGTTTGTGTTCAGGGAACTAAAATGTGGTTATTTGGTCATATAAAACCAGAATTTATGATTTACAGACTGTTACTGGCAGCACATCTGGTGTAGGAAGAAACGGTGGAAATGCACATCAGCCAATCAGATGATGACATGAGCGCGATGCATCTAGTTGCTGGAGAAAAACTGAAGGGCTGCCCCCTGGTGGACAACAGGGGGACTGCCAGCCTGGACATGTCATTCTCTGTCTTATGGTGGACAGGGACACTTGTTTTGGTTGAAAAAGAAAATTATTTTGTTTATTGTTTTGTAAAAAGCTGTACTAAAAACAGCCGAGGCTGTAACCTGCATTCTGATCTACATCAGATAGTCCAGGTTCCACATTCACAACCATCTGGTCTACAGTGGGTTGGACCAGTAAAATAACAACTTATTAATGTTTTACTACGAAGAAGTACAAGTACGTTATCCTGATGTTTACATGAAATGATCCATAATATTAGAAAATATTTTGAACAAGCTGAAATTTCTGGAGAAAAGATTTATTTTACCTCCGTTACACATTCACAACTTCCAGATCACAACGGATAGAACAGCTGGAAGTCATTTTAAATGTACACACATGTGCATTTCCACATGTGTGTAGTAATCCTGACCACCTGAGCTGATTCACCTCATCATACAAGCTGAGTCAGAAAGATGGAAAAGTTTTCCTCCTGACCTGGAAACGGTTTACATTTAAACAGAAACATGAAGGTTACAGTTACTTTTATTATTTACTTTCATTATAATATTAGTCATTAGTATCATTAATGTTATTTTTATATTTGCTAAATTTATCCTGCGGGCCAGACTGGTCTCTCTGGTGGGCCGGTTTTGGGCCCCAGGACACATGTTTAACACCCTCGATCTATGTTTACATACAATTTTTAAATTAGCCATTTTTATGCTATAAAATGTTTTAATACGTTTGTGAAATTAAACAAAAACTTGTGATTTCAGGTCCGTTGTGTTAAATAAAAAGAAGGAAAAATACTGAAGAATGAACCCAAACAAGGTGAAGGAAACATAAAAAGGAGTGAAAGGAGCATTTTTAGACCCTGACGGTGAAGGACCCGTCCTCCCCCACCTTCCTTCTGTGCGACTCGACACGCCTCGCTGATGCGGTTCCCCGTCAGGAAACTGAAAATGGCGTCCGTGTGGCAGCCTTTTCCCGCCACAGCAACCTCCTCCTCCACCCTGTGGGCGGCGCTGTGGGACAGCCAGGCGGAGAACGTCCTCCTCCTCTCCAGTTGCTGCTCGTAGTCACTGGGCGTCTCCGAGTCTGGGTCCGAGGGGCCCAACCGGCCCCACAAGGCCTGGCACAGAGTCCAGACCTCGGCCCAGCAACCCAGGAGGGCTGGGGGGAGAGACAGGGTTAAACCTGAGAACAACTCCATCCTCATCGGGTCATTTCGGCTTCACCTACGCTCCGAGTCGCCCAGCTTGTCCTTCAGCTCCGTGATCCACTCGGCGTACTCGTGCAGCACCGCCACGCCGGCCTGCGGTCGCACCAGAGGGCAGCAGGATCCATCTGGGATGCTGATATCGCTGTGCTGCAGGCAGATGTCCAGAGGCCGTTGCAGCACCATCTGTCTCTCCTCTTCATCCTCCTCCTCCTCCTCACAGCTCTTCCCCTGTGGAGGATCCAGACCCACCAGCTGCTCCAGGACCACCTTGTAGGGACTCTCTGTCAGTCTGACGAGAAACAACATGATCAACCTTAACTTCACTCAGATTTCAGAACAAAGACAAATCCAACAGAAAATACACAAAATAATGATTAAAAACTTCAGGTTAACGCTATCCAACCAGCCAATCACAAGGCAGCATGTAGTCATGGAGACGTGGTGAAGACGACTTGCTGAAGTTCAAACTGAGCATCAGAATGAGGAAGATGGGGGTTTAAGTGACTTTGAACGTAGCATGGTTGTTGGTCTGAGATGATGGGGACGAAGTTGCTGTTCTGCTTCGACTACGAAGCGAAAATCAAATCAAATCAAATCTGATTTGATTTGACAACCAGCAATTACTTCTATGTCTACTTGTTTTGTATTTGTGCTGCCAGTAAGTTTTTTTTTGTCAACTGCTGCACAAAAAAATGTGAATAGTAAACATTGTAATTTCTGAATTTATTGTTCAAGTATTTATCACTAATACAGTGAAAATGAGAGGAAATGTGAATATTTGCTATGCAAAATGATTTCAGTGTGTGTCCCTAAATTTCCTGCTTGCGCTACTAAAAATTTAAGTTAGGGGCCGCTGTGGTCCTCTTAAAAAAAGTTAGTCAGGAGCCCTGCAGCAGAAGACCACACCGGGTGCCTCCTATCAGCTAAGAACAGGAAACTGAGGCTACAATTCACACAGACTGGCCCAAATATGGCTCACATCTGCAGTTCAGTTTGGCCCATATTTGGCCTCGTCTCACAGCTTTGACTATGTGGGTGTGGCTACCATAACTCACCCACGTGATCACCTCGTGTGGCCCAAAAGGAAATTGCTGTAACTTGTGTTCAAGATAGCCCCTCATATTTAGACCAGGTCTGGCCCACACAGCACCTGTCAGTGCCATAACTGAGCCATAAGAGCTAAAAGCAGCCTGGATTGGGCCCAAACATGTCTGCTTTACCACAGTGGAGCATCTTCTGATGCTACGTCCAGCAGGATAATGCACCATGTCACAAAGCTCAGATCATCTCCACCTGCTTTCTGGAACATGACGATGAGTTCACTGGACTCCAACGGCCTCCACAGCCACCAGATCTCAGTCCAGTAGAGCAGCTTTGGGATGTGGTGGAACGGGAGATTCTCATCATGGATGCAGCCGACAAACCTGCAGCAACTGTGTGATGCTGTCATGTTAATATGGAGAAAATCTCTGAGGAAGGTTTCCACCACCTGCTTCATCTATCATTAAAAAGGGAGTTTGACCCGGTACCGGCAGGACGGTCCTGATAAAGAGGACAGTGAACATAGATAAACATGATTCAGAAGATATTTATTTATCTCTCGATGGCTTCAGGATGTTGCCACTTTGTTAAAGTGGAAAAAAGGAGAACTGAAATAAGGATTAGTTATATGTTATATAGCTTATTTTACTTCTCTTGATGTCAGGCCACCAAGTTAAAATTAACTAGAAAGTTTATTTTTATTTATCTATACATTTTCAGTCCATAATTTGGCGTCTTCTCCAATAAATGAAATGATTTAAATTAAGATTAATATCATGACACAGCATGGTATAAACTTTCACTGCTATGCAGATGATACTCAGATATACTTCTCAGTTTGTTAGATTACAAAGACGTCGTAAAGACAAAGACCTGGATGACTGAATTTTCTCCTTCTAAACTCAGACAGACTGAGGATGTTGTCTTTGGACTAAAGACTCAGGACAAAATTCTCCGACTATGTAATTAATCTGGATAATGTTAATTTGGCTTCCAGTGCTACAGTGAGGAACCTTGGAGTTGTTTTTGACCAGTAACATTGCAGGAATGAGGGACATCCTGTCTCAGAGTGATGCAGAAACACTAGTTCATGCTTTCATTACTTCCAGAGTAGATTACTGCAATTCCTTGTTAATGTTCTGTTCCAAATATGTTCTGAAGTCTCCAGCTGATCCAAAAACTGCAGCGAGGGTTCTGATGAGAACTAGCAGGAGAGATCATGTTTCTCCAGTTTTGGCTTCTCTTCATCGGCTCCCTGTTAATCCAGGACAGAATTTAAGATTCTCTCCTCACATACAAATCTCTTCATGACCAGGCTCCATTGTTTTTTATCAAAGATCTCATAGTTCCACAGATTCCCATCAGAGCTCTTTTCTCTCAGACTGCAGATCTACTTGTGGTTCCAGAGTCTGTAAGAGTAGAATGGGAGGCGGAGTCTTCAGCCATCAGGCCCTTCACTTACAGAACCAGCTCCCAGTTTGGGTTCAGGAAGCAGAAGTCCCCACTCTTCCTTTAAGATCAGGCTTAAAACCTTCCTTTTTGTTAAACCTTGTAGTTAGGGGGTGGTCTAGCCATCCCTTAGTTATGCTGCCATAGGCTTAGCCTGCAGAAGGACGTCCCATGATGCACTAGGCTCTTCCTCTTCATCTCTCTGCTCCTCATCTTCCATGTAGAAACATGACAGTCCTAGCATCATCAACTATTTCCCCTCTTAGCAGGTCTTCCTGGATAAATGTTGCAGAGTCTGCTGGTCTCTTTCCTTTCCTCTCCACCCCAACCGGTCCAGGCAGATGGCCGCCCTCCGTTAGGGTTGATCTGAGATGATGAGCTAATAATAAAGCTCACACATGGCAGAACTAGGAATTTATGGAAACACAACTACCCGTGTCGTCACGGTGAGGAATTAATATTCTAAAACAAGTGTTCACACAGGGGCGGAGCCTCTAAAGACCTGGATGGAAACTAGATTGAGAGGAAGCTCCGCCCCAAACATCTGGGCTGTGGCATTTCTTCCCGGCTGTTGCTATGGCAACAGTGTTGCCTCTAGCCGGGATGATGTGTCTGAATTCTTTGTATTTGCGAAGAATAACTGTGTGAAGCAACATTAAAACATTTGTTCTGGTTCTGGACATGTCTGCTGCTCTCTTACGGTCTGCTCCGAGCAGGTTTCGGTAGGAAGCTGAAGTCGGTCTTGGTGCCGAGTTCATGAGATTCGAGCTGTTTGGACGTGGACGAGCTGAGCCGGACACCGCAGTGGGCCAACGTCCAGCCGGGCCCCCAGCCCACCCTGAAGGAGCGGATGGCAAACAGCCCCATGTCCATCAGCAGATCCCCCTGAAACACAGCAAACCGTCACTCAGCAGAAAAGCTCTGACCTATAGAAGACCTGGACCCGTCTAGAGCCTCCAACACCAACCTTGCCCCGAGTCACAGATGCTTTGAGCGGGACAGGCCCGCCCAGCCGCCGGACCCCGACCGTCCTGATGGAAGGTTCTGGAGTTCTGGAAGGCAGCATGAATGAGGATGGACCCAGGCTCTTCCAGTCGGACATACGGGACGGTTCAGCCACCGGAGACGGCCGGGAAGGAGGAAGGAGAGGCCGGGGGGAGTCAGAGACCTGAGACAGGAGGCCGGAGGTGAAACGAGCCTGGAGGAGACCACCAACTGCAACGAGACCAAAACCCTCAGAGAAATCAAATCAAACTTTATTTACAGAGAGTGTTTCATACACAAAGCAATGCAAAGTGCTTCAATCAAGTTATGCATATTAAAAACAAAATTTAAAACGCTGTCACACCAGAGTAAATAACAGCAATTTAAAACACTTCATAGTAGTTCACACACACACACACACACACAAAATGCAGGTACACCCGCCCCAATCTGTACCAACATGAACTTCCATGCCTAGCTACTGAATGTAAGTATAAAACATCAGCAGAAGAAAAACATCTGGCTGAAGCTGCTGTGAGGAAACAGGATCTTGGGGATCCAGTCGCACCACAATCCGGCCCACCCATGACCACAGAGGGCGCCACCACAGGAACCACCCAGGCCAGGGTAGTCACCATGGCAACAACCCAGCAGAACAAACAGGTATAGCCCCTGGCATGAAGGATCCTCAGGAGGAAACCAAATAAAAGCAACACGTATAAAATATAAAAGGAGTTCATAAAAACTGTATACTTGGGTAAAACACAAAAAAACAACAGAAAGCCACACAAATAGCAAATTATATAATTAATACGTAGATAATGATGATAAATAAGATAAAAACAATGTATAGACATAATAACTTGGCTGTAAACTAAGACATAAAAATGGCTTTTGTCTCTGCAGCCCTGAGGTTCTCTGGCAGGCTGGTCCACAGTCCAGGCCCGTAGTGGTGGAACGAGGCCTCACCAGCAGTTTTGGTTCAACTAAGAGGCCGGGACCAGAGGACCTCAGGTCCACGAGGGTTCATAAGTTAAAAGCAGGCCAGATATATAAGAAGGTCCAAGACCATTAAGATTTTCATAAACCAGTAAAAGAAGCTTAAAATCAATCCTGAAACATGGGGAGCCAATGCAGCAACTTTACAACTGGTGTGACGTGTTCCTCTGGTCCTCGTCAGGACTGCTGAGTTCTGGAGTAGTTGCTGGTTAAAAATATTCTGGAGTAGTTGCTGGTTAAAAAATATTCTTTTGGGAAGACCAGAGAGCAGGGCATTACAGTAATCTATTCGACTGGAAATAAAAGCATCCGCACCTGCTGGCAAGAGAAGGAATGGGCAGAGTCGAAAGGATCCAGATTTCTCACACACTGAGAAAGTTTTGGTAAAATGACCACATCGGAACCTTCATCTGAGGAGGAGGACGGAGGTTTCATACCTGACAGCCGACCCAGAGCTCCCGGCAGGACCAGGCGAGGAGACGAGACGTCGGCGACCTTCTTCGCTCCCTGATCCTGGAACATGTCGCCCTCGTCCTCATCCTCAGCAAACAGAGACGCCTTCATGATCTATCAGAGAAAAACAGAGTTCAGATCCGGTTGAAGGTCACTAGGCCTCATTCACCAACATCTGCTTAAATTTGTTCTGAAGTTGTACCCCCCGTCAGATTCATGACCGTGGAGTTGTTCGTATCTTTCCTCTTAGATTGGTGAAAACGGATCTCTTCTAAGCTGAAAGGACAGACCAGCTGGTCCTACTTTGCAGGTAAATGCCCATAAAAGTTCGTGACTTACAGACGTGTGCAAACAGACAGGAGGAGAAACAGATGAGGAAAAATAAAAAGTGAATGAAAATAAATGAAAAAAAGATGTGCAATGAAGCCTGATTTATCTCGTTTTTAGTGTTGCTGTCACAAATAATTACATAGTGAGCTACAAATAATGGCTTTATGTCAGTGCTGTCAAAAATAACGCTTTCATTTATGTAATTAGCTGCTGTAAAATGTTTAACATGCGTGGCATGATGAGCTCCGTACATCCGTCATTTCTCCGTAATGACGACGGGACGCGGAGAAGCATGATGGACGAGATCAGCCGGGTGTTTCTACGATGGACTCGAGAATAAACACAGCATCACTGGAGCAACATGGACATCGCCTCCGTTGGGAGTGTGGGGGTGTTTTAACACACACTCTTCCTGGTGAGAGGATTCCACACCTGCACGTTTCCTGTATTTTTTATTTAACCTCATCCTGCGTCCTGCAGCAACGTGGCTTCTCTAGGGGATCTCTGGTCTTTCTGTTTGCGCAGCAGCTGCTTCCTCCCTCTCCTCTCATGTTGCTTTATACTCCCAGTATAAACCAGTGTGTAGCAGCTTTTAATCCCAGTATAAACCAGTGTGTAGCAGCTTTTAATCCCAGTATAAACCAGTGTGTAGCAGCTTTTAATCCCAGTATAAACCAGTGTGTAGCAGCTTTTAATCCCAGTATAAACCAGTCTGTAACAGCTTTTAATCCAAGTATAAACCAGTGTGTAGCAGCTTTTACTCCCAGTATAAACCAGTCTGTAACAGCTTTTAATCCAAGTATAAACGAGTGTGTAGCAGCTTTTACTCCCAGTATAAACCAGTCTGTAACAGCTTTTAATCCAAGTATAAACCAGTGTGTAACAGCTTTTAATCCAAGTATAAACCAGTCTGTAACAGCTTTTAATCCAAGTATAAACCAGTCTGTAACAGCTTTTAATCCAAGTATAAACCAGTCTGTAACAGCTTTTAATCCAAGTATAAACCAGTGTGTAACAGCTTTTAATCCAAGTATAAACCAGTGTGTAGCAGTTTTTAATCCCAGTATAAACCAGTCTATAACAGCTTTTAATCCAAGTATAAACCAGTCTGTAACAGCTTTTAATCCAAGTATAAACCAGTCTGTAACAGCTTTTAATCCAAGTATAAACCAGTGTGTAGCAGCTTTTAATCCCAATATAAACCAGTCTGTAACAGCTTTTAATCCCAGTATAAACGAGTGTGTAGCAGCTTTTACTCCCAGTATAAACCAGTCTGTAACAGCTTTTAATCCCAGTATAAACCAGTGTGTAACAGCTTTTAATCCAAGTATAAACCAGTCTGTAACAGCTTTTAATCCAAGTATAAACCAGTGTGTAGCAGCTTTTACTCCCAGTATAAACCAGTCTGTAACAGCTTTTAATCCAAGTATAAACGAGTGTGTAGCAGCTTTTACTCCCAGTATAAACCAGTCTGTAACAGCTTTTAATCCAAGTATAAACCAGTGTGTAACAGCTTTTAATCCCAGTATAAACCAGTCTGTAACAGCTTTTAATCCCAGTATAAACGAGTGTGTAACAGCTTTTAATCCCAGTATAAACCAGTGTGTAGCAGCTTTTACTCCCAGTATAAACCAGTGTGTAGCAGCTTTTACTCCCAGTATAAACCAGTCTGTAACAGCTTTTAATCCAAGTATAAACGAGTGTGTAGCAGCTTTTACTCCCAGTATAAACCAGTCTGTAACAGCTTTTAATCCAAGTATAAACCAGTGTGTAACAGCTTTTAATCCCAGTATAAACGAGTGTGTAGCAGCTTTTACTCCCAGTATAAACCAGTCTGTAACAGCTTTTACTCCCAGTATAAACCAGTCTGTAACAGCTTTTAATCCCAGTATAAACCAGTCTGTAACAGCTTTTAATCCCAGTATAAACCAGTGTGTAACAGCTTTTAATCCCAGTATAAACCAGTCTGTAACAGCTTTTAATCCCAGTATAAACTAGTGTGTAGCAGCTTTTAATCCCAGTATAAACCAGTCTGTAACAGCTTTTAATCCCAGTATAAACCAGTGTGTAACAGCTTTTAATCCCAGTATAAACCAGTGTGTAACAGCTTTTAATCCCAGTATAAACGAGTGTGTAGCAGCTTTTACTCCCAGTATAAACCAGTCTGTAGCAGCTTTTAATCCCAGTATAAACCAGTGTGTAGCAGCTTTTTATCCCAGTATAAACCAGTCTGTAACAGCTTTTAATCCCAGTATAAACCAGTGTGTAGCAGCTTTTTATCCCAGTATAAACCAGTCTGTAACAGCTTTAAATCCCAGTATAAACCAGTCTGTAGCAGCTTTTAATCCCAGTATAAACCAGTCTGTAGCAGCTTTGAATCCCAGTATAAACCAGTGTGTAGCAGCTTTTAATCCCAGTATAAACCAGTCTGTAACAGCTTTTAATCCCAGTATAAACCAGTCTATAACAGCTTTTAATCCCAGTATAAACCAGTCTGTAACAGCTTTTAATCCCAGTATAAACCAGTCTGTAACAGCTTTTAATCCCAGTATAAACCAGTGTGTAACAGCTTTTAATCCCAGTATAAACCAGTCTGTAACAGCTTTTAATCCCAGTATAAACCAGTCTGTAGCAGCTTTTAATCCCAGTATAAACCAGTCTGTAGCAGCTTTTCATCCCAGTATAAACCAGTCTGTAGCAGCTTTTAATCCCAGTATAAACCAGTCTGTAACAGCTTTTAATCCCAGTATAAACCAGTGTGTAACAGCTTTTAATCCCAGTATAAACCAGTCTGTAACAGCTTTTAATCCCAGTATAAACCAGTGTGTAACAGCTTTTAATCCCAGTATAAACCATTCTGTAGCAGCTTTTAATCCCAGTATAAACCAGTCTGTAGCAGCTTTTAATCCTAGTATAAACCAGTGTGTAACAGCTTTTAATCCCAGTATAAACCAGTGTGTAGCAGCTTTTAATCCCAGTATAAACCATTCTGTAGCAGCTTTTAATCCCAGTATAAACCAGTCTGTAGCAGCTTTTAATCCTAGTATAAACCAGTGTGTAACAGCTTTTAATCCCAGTATAAACCAGTGTGTAGCAGCTTTTAATCCCAGTATAAACCAGTCTGTAGCAGCTTTTAATCCCAGTATAAACCAGTCTGTAGCAGCTTTTAATCCCAGTATAAACCAGTGTGTAACAGCTTTTAATCCCAGTATAAACCAGTGTGTAGCAGCTTTAATCCCAGTATAAACCAGTGTGTAGCAGCTTTTAATCCCAGTATAAACCAGTGTGTAACAGCTTTTAATCCCAGTATAAACCAGTCTGTAGCAGCTTTTAATCCCAGTATAAACCAGTCTGTAGCAGCTTTTAATCCCAGTATAAACCAGTGTGTAACAGCTTTTAATCCCAGTATAAACCAGTGTGTAGCAGCTTTTAATCCCAGTATAAACCAGTCTGTAGCAGCTGTCAGACTGGGAGGTAAAATGATGTAAAATGAATGTATGAATAGATGTAGCAGCATAAAGGTCGACCAGAAGAAGAAAGCAGAATTTATTACTAACAGAACTTTGTAGAAATAACACACAGACCAACAGTGACCAAACCTTTTCTCATCTCATCGTTCTCTCAAGTTTTGGCTTTCAGGAGAAAAAATATTGTTATTGAAACAAACACACAACAGAAACTATTTCCATGTTTCCACTTTTTCCTCATTTCCAGTTATTCCTGCTACTATTTACCTGCTATCCTCACTAAACCAACTCCAGCTATTGTGTTTCTCAAGTCTGCAGATTTGTGTGGAAACCGTTATATTCTACATGTGCAGAACATTGGTGAACATGTTTTCTTTTTTATAAATAAAGTGGATCTTCTCCCTCTGAGATCTGGACTTTGGCCTCTGAATGATGCTTTGGTGTCATCGCCCGGCTGTAAAACCTTTATTAACATGAACATGGTAACCGGTTCCAGCCCAGACCTAAAGTAAATACAGATGCTGATCAGCTGTGGCTGCACAGAAATCCAAGCCACCAATTGAACTCTCATCACGTTTGATCTAATGGAGCATTCTGGAGCTGCTGCCTCTGAACGCCTGGGTTAGGTGACAGGAGGTCAGAGGTCAACCCATGCTGGGAGAACTCGGTTTATTCCTGGTCTGGAGGTCAGTCAGAGGAGTTCTGATTAAACTCTTTCATCAGTCAATCAGCTGCAAGCGGCTACAACCCAGAATTCTTCAGGGAGTTCTGGACTAAACCTGACCTAGCTACGTTCCCTCAGCTGTTACCTTAACTGCTTGAACCGCGGAGACGCCGCCGAGTCTGATGAGTGATGTGTTTCCTGTCTCTCTACCTGCAGGGTGTGCGGGTTGATCCCCAGAGATGAGGCCATGTGGCTGGACGCAGAGACGCCATTGTGCTCCAAGGTCGCTGAACCGCCAACTTGCTTCCAGCTGGCGGCGTCCATCTCCCCCGGCAACAGCTCGCCATCCTCCTCCGCTCCCAGCATGCTCTCTGTTGGGAGGCTCTGAGTGATGTCGGCCATGTCGCTGTCCAGCTCCACCACGCCGCTCGCCACATCCACAACGGTGGACTGAAGACAAGACACAACCTCAGCGTGAATGCTGACCAAGACCGAAACATTTTAAACTAGAAAAAATTCTGTTAATAAACCGAAATCTGACCAGACAGAAACTTTCACGCCGTCTTCAGTAATTTTATTTCTTTCATGTCAAAGTCAATATTTGAACAATTCAGTCACGTTAAATCAGATAAAAGTTCAGGCTGAAAACAGAAAATCTGCTGCTTAAAAACTTCAAACCAACACAAAGACTTTCAGAGCTTCATAAACACAAGCTTCAGGCCGCCGACTGGCCGGCAAACCAGGCTGCTGTTTGACTGGCAAACCACTATTATTCCCCACAGAGTTTGTCTCACATGGAAATCCTCATGTTTGTGGTGATAAAACCACATTTCCGGTGAGATAAACCTGGTTTTATGGGTCTGCTGATGTTTTAACGTCTTAACTTAAACCCACAAAACATTTTCTGGACAGAAAATTGATGTTAAATCTTTACAGATGTTAAAATGTTTGAAGACAAAAACACCAAAACAAGCTTCTCATTTTCTCTGATCAACATTTACAGACTTTCGTCAGTTAAAGGCACCCAACAGGAAAAACTGATCACTGATCAGTCCAAACATGACACTGCTGTTTAAACATCTGGAATCCCAACTCTGATGTTCATTCAGCCGTTCAATTCAGTTAGAAAAAAAAAAAAAAAAAAAAATATATATGTATATATATATATATATAAAATTGTAATTAACTAAATTTGAATACAATCCAGTTAAGGAATAAATTTGTGTTAAAGTAAACCTGCAGAGGTCTGAACGTAAATGAAGCTGCTGACTGGAAACGTGTTGATATGAACATGGGAGACATGTCTTTACGTGTTGGGGGGCAGAAACAGAGGGACAGTTTTATCCCTGCAGGAAGTCTCGGCATCCACATGGACTCTTTATCTCGTCAGAATATTCATCAAGAAGCAGTCTTTCAGAAAAAAAACCAGACGTGCAGCTTCACTGGTTTAAAACTTTTTAAAACTGCTGCAGAGTTATATCAAACTACTACTCCAGGGAATTTCCAAGTGGATTCTGGTTGTATACATGAGACAGGTGGGACATTCCCTGGGATTTAAACTTGTGGTGTTCCAGTGCTGGTTCCACTCTCTGGAAGGCCGTCAGCTGCGGCTTATAAAACTTTAACCTCTAACACACCTGGGTCAAACAGAAGCTGATAAACCACCAGACCTCTGCTCATCAGCTGATAACTAACCAGCTTCAGTTACCATGGCAACGCAACAAAACCTCAAGCAGCTGTAGCTCTACTCAGATAAAATCAGCTCAGGTGTGACAGTGATGACGAGGATGGGTGGGCGCTGGCTGCTCTACCTGAGCCTGCGGTGCCAACTGCTGCTGGGAAGGAGGAAGCAGCTGCTGCAGCCTGGCGGCAGGAAGTGACATCATCGTCTTTAGCTTCTTGGGGTCGGCTTTAGGCGGGACATCTTCATCCTCGTCGGAGTCCTGGAGGCCATATTTGGAAAAGTGGGCCACCTGTGAGAGACAGAAATGGGGAGGAGTCAGTCACACCTGTTCGTTCCAGCCGTCATGTGACCTGCTGATGGAGGAAGTCGTGTTTTATTGTGACGATTCCATGAGAACCGACCTCGAACACCCAGGATCCGGTCTCTGGGCGGTACTCCAGGAAGCGGGCTCCTTGTTTCCGGGACGCCTTCTCCAGCCGGCCCTCGTAGTTCATGTCGGTTAGACGTTCAGGGCTCCTGATCTGAGTGCAGGCCGTCTTATCGTTCGGCCAAACGCCATCCAGAGTCACCTCCGCCCGCCTAAAATCACACCAAGACAAAAAGTTAAAGATCCGGAGAGAAACTGGTCAACCAGATCAAGATGAACAATGAACCATTGAAACTCCCGAGTTCCAGATCCAACCATGAAACCGGAGTCCAGATTTGTTGAACTGACCAGCAGACAGATCAGAGCAGAATCGTCCCCAAAAATCAAAAAATAAAAACTTCTAAAAAAAACTGAAAAAATTAACAAATTTACTTTTGGTTGTTTTTGGTACCAAATCCGCCTGAAAACCATGAGACCAGAAACTATAAAAACCTGTTTACACTCAAACGTTTCACCATAAAAACCATCAACTCCCGTCACGTACCTGTTAAGCCCCTCCCCCTCTGGCGGCTTGTTTTTGTCATCTGGGTACACGATGACCTCTTTACGTCTGAAATGGACGATCTCGTCGAGGTTCAGGCCCGTCACGTTTACCTCGCCGGGGAAGAAGACAGAGCCGTAACCTGTGAGGACCAATCAGAGGCCAGCAGTCAGACCCACCAGTCAGAGGTCCAGCAGTCAGACCCACCAGTCAGAAGTCCAGCAGTCAGACCCACCAATCAGAAGTCCAGCAGTCAGACCCACCAGTCAGAAGTCCAGCAGTCAGACCCACCAGTCAGAAGTCCAACAGTCAGACCCACCAGTCAGAGGTCCAGCAGTCAGACCCACCAGTCAGAGGTCCAGCAGTCAGACCCACCAGTCAGAGGTCCAGCAGTCAGACCCACCAATCAGAGGTCCAGCAGTCAGACCCACCAATCAGAAGTCCAACAGTCAGACCCACCAGTCAGAGGTCCAGCAGTCAGACCCACCAATCAGAGGTCCAGCAGCCAAACCCACCAATCAGAGGTCCAGCAGCCAAACCCACCAATCAGAGGTCCAGCAGTCAGACCCACCAGTCAGAGGTCCAGCAGTCAGACCCACCAATCAGAAGTCCAGCAGTCAGACCCACCAATCAGAAGTCCAGCAGTCAGACCCACCAATCAGAAGTCCAACAGTCAGACCCACCAGTCAGACCCACCAGTCAGAGGTCCAGCAGTCAGACCCACCAATCAGAAGTCCAACAGTCAGACCCACCAGTCAGAGGTCCAGCAGTCAGACCCACCAATCAGAAGTCCAACAGTCAGACCCACCAGTCAGAGGTCCAGCAGTCAGACCCACCAATCAGAAGTCCTGCAGTCAGACCCACCAATCAGAAGTCCAACAGTCAGACCCACCAGTCAGACCCACCAGTCAGAGGTCCAGCAGTCAGACCCACCAATCAGAGGTCCAGCAGTCAGACCCACCAATCAGAAGTCCAACAGTCAGACCCACCAGCCAGACCCACCAGTCAGAGGTCCAGCAGTCAGACCCACCAATCAGAAGTCCTGCAGTCAGACCCACCAATCAGAAGTCCAGCAGTCAGACCCACCAGTCAGAGGTCCAGCAGTCAGACCCACCAATCAGAAGTCCAGCAGTCAGACCCACCAATCAGAGGTCCAGCAGTCAGACCCATCAATCAGAGGTCCAGCAGTCAGACCCATCAATCAGAGGTCCAGCAGTCAAACCCACCAATCAGAGGTCCAGCAGTCAAACCCACCAATCAGAAGTCCAACAGTCAGACCCACCAATCAGAAGTCCAGCAGTCAGACCCACCAATCAGAAGTCCAGCAGTCAGACCCACCAATCAGAAGTAAAGCAGTCAGACCCACCAGTCAGAAGTCCAGCAGTCAGACCCACCAATCAGAAGTCCAGCAGTCAGACCCACCAGTCAGAAGTCCAGCAGTCAGACCCACCAATCAGAAGTCCAGCAGTCAGACCCACCAATCAGAAGTCCAGCAGTCAGACCCACCAGTCAGAGGTCCAGCAGTCAGACCCACCAATCAGAAGTCCAGCAGTCAGACCCACCAATCAGAAGTCCAGCAGTCAGACCCACCAATCAGAGCAGTCATTACCTTTCCTGCCGACAGTGAAGTTTTCCACGACACATTCTCCGTTTTCATCCACCATCTCAGCCAGATCCTCCAGGGAGGGGATGGTGTAGTACCCCACACGGTTCAGAATAATTCCTGGAACACAGCAACGATGTTTGAATAATCTGTCCACCCGACTCTCTGGCAGCAAACTGAACCAGGTAAAACGTACCAAACACAAACCTGTTTCAGACTGAGAACCTTAAGTTCTCAACTCAGATAACTGGAATCCTGTTAGTTCTGATCAAAACACTTATAACATGACAACCTTCATTCCACCACCCAGTTCCAAAGAAGTTGGGGTGAAATGTAAACAAAAACAGAACGATTTCCGCTTCATGACATCTGTATGCTCTACTAGGAATAAAAGAATGGGTTGATGAGGTTTGGAAATTATCGACTTCTGTCCAAACTTTTATGGAACCGGGTTGTAAATGAACAGTTCATTATTTACAGTGCAACAGTGAGGGGTTAAACAAAAACACCTTTCTCCGAGGGCTGGCTGATATATCGGATTCACTCGATGTATCCCGAGAAATTTTATGTGCTATTTAAAACGATACATAAAATGTCTATATTGCGAACATTGAGTAGAAACTGAAACGGCGACATTTAAAGCGTTTACATGTGATTTTCTTCGTAGTTTAGCTTCTCAGACGGACTGCTAATCTACACCTGCTCTAGGGATGGAGCGAATCTTAGATCACTGCTGTGATCTGGTGAAGAAATAAAATAACCTAAAGAATAAAATAAGACAATATTTTCATGTAACTGAATGAAAAAAACCTGATCTTCTGGGCTGGTGGGAGTTGTTGTGAGGTTGTTGCCTCTAATATAAACGGTGGGGAAACGCTGGGTTTTTCTAAATGTAGAACAGCAGGTTCATAAAGATAATCATAAAGATAAATTTCGTTGAGTTTACTTAAACTCTACTGGTGCCTTTTTATGCTGATTTAATTCAATTTTTACAGTTTAAGAGGCGATTTTAAAAAATTGGGATGTTTATCGTGTGTCAGGATAAAGCCAAAAAATATTTTAGGCCGTATCGCCCAGCCCTATTTTCTATGTGCTTTGTGGATGACGTCAAGATGTTAAAACAACCTTAAAGAGGTTCTGGTTTCTGGGTGAACAGGTCATGATGGCGAACAGGTGATTTGTACCTGCAGGATGAGGAGACTGTTGGGTCTCCTGCTGCTCCTCCTCTCTGTCCTCCTGCAGAGACTCCTCCCCCAGAGATGCCGACACGTCATCGCTGCTCAGCTGAAAGCACAAACAAATGATTCAGAATCAACCCGTCACCATGGCGACCATCAGAACGAATCAGAGGTGAAGGAGCCACCGACCTCCAGGCCGTTCCTGGACGGTTTGTGCATGTTGAGCTCGCTGATGGTGTCCTGGAAGCTGGTCTGGGCTCGGCCCTGAGGGACGGGCTTGGCGATGGGGTTGACGTAGAACTGGGTGACTTCTGGGTCGTCGTCGGTTCGGCTGCTCGGACCTGGAACCTCCTCCTCGTCCTCCACTCGGCTGCAGATAGAAAGCATCGTTAGAAGCGTCAAACTGAAGAACTTTAACTTTCAGGACGCAGTGGAAATGAAACATGAAAGTCTGCATCTGTGTTCAGAGCCAGACTTTGAAAAGACCGTAAACGATGTTTAAGATGGACAAGCAAGATGTCCAAGCTATAAAATATACAAAAAGGGTCAACTTGTTTCGCAGGAGAAGACGCTCTATGTTTTTAAGTTAGTTTAGAGTAAGAAGCGTCCTAAGATTTATTCTCTACTCAGCAGCTGGTAAATTATTGTTGTTTATGATAACAGGTCCTGTTTTCTTTTACCAACAATGTTTATCCAAATTTATAGAAAAATGAGATAAAAAACAAAAGCAAAACTTTTTAGTCTTTTCTGTTATTTGTTATTTTCTCCTTTTCTTTCTCTCATTTATTGATTATTGCTGCTTTGTTGCCACTGGGGACGTGAGTCAGGAGAACCCAGATTTCACGATTTAAATCAACATATTAATGAAAGTAAAATCACTCTTAGTACCCCCTGGTGGTCCCACAACTCCATAACAGGTAAAAATACCCTCCATCCGTCTTCAATGAAAACCAGCGGAACCAGGTGGAATCCAGTAAAAATGTCAAATATCGCAACTTTTGTTTAAAATTAAACACTGACTTTAAAGAACGAATGGATTTAAACTGTTACAGCTGTCAGGTTATAGCAAATAGTTTTAATGGAAGTCAATGGGACGTTTTGGGCCACGAAGGTCACCAGAGGAAGTTTCTGAGGATCAAATCAATTTTGTTGTTGATCTTTGACATAGTCAAGACTGGAAATCACCAAAGACCATCACCCTGATACTAACTATGTAGAAAATAATTCCTGCTGCGCGTCTTTGTTCAGGAGATTCACATTAACGTCGGTCGTCAAACAGCTTCTGCTGATTTTATGATTCTTCCAGCTGCTCCAGGCAGCAAAGTTCTGCTCCAGTCCAACTAATTTTCCTTAAGAGACCTCCAATGGACACTGCTGCACTTTGCTGACTACAACCTGAAAGAAACGCGTACGAAATTACGGCAGACTACTGCTCTTCCTCCTGAACTACAGGCGGCCCCAGCCAGAGTTTGGCCTCCTGCCCTGCAGCTGAAGTTAGACACATTACAGACCTCCAGCTCTTCTGGTTGCTAGACGTCATTATGTTGACAGAGACGGCCTGACCACCCAGGATGCAAGGCCACGAAACGTTGAAGAGAACTGGTACCTGTGTCCGTTGTGAGGATACTCCGACGGCGAGGCCAGGTCATCGCTCTCTTTGTTCAGAGGACTGCTGAACTGGCTGCTGTTCAGGTTCTTCAGAACTAGCTTCTTGATGCTCTTCCTGGAAAATAAAACACAATCCCGCTGTGATGCTACTGCTGCGTGTTTGACATGACCAGAAGACTTACAACATGGTCGCCATGGTGACCAGACCTAGGTACAAAAGCCCCGTTGGTGAGCGAAGGTTCGTCATCATCCAGACCGTCAAAGAGCTGAGACTTGGAAGCTCCAGAGGAAGTCAGGGCTTTGGGACGGACTCTGGTCGCAGGTCGGGGGGTCAGCTTGTAGTGGGTGGGCGTGGTCAGAGCTTTCTGGGCTGTCGGATTGGTCGGTTTTAGACGCTGTCGGAAACAGGAAGGAGTGGTGAGAAAGATTTGATGAGCCAACTCTAAATAAACATTTAGGCGACAGAGTAAAAGGAAACCACTAAGTTTGAGGTTTCTCCTCCCACTGATTCCCATCATGGCATGGATTTAAACATGGAATGATGGGAAGAGACTTGTTTTAGACCAGAACCATTTGGTGTTTTGAAGAGTTTTACTTTTTAAAACAGTGATGTATAAACAAAGTGTAAGAGAAGCTTCTTTCCTTCAGTCATGTTGCTTACCTCCTCCTTCTTCTTGGGGTCTGACAGCGGGTTTCTGAACAGTGGCGAGTCTCCGTACGGCGAGTATGTCAGGACGCTGAGCTGCTGCTGCAGCATGGCCTGCTGGGCGGCGTTGGAGCTCGGATCAGTCAAAGCTGCAGGACAAAAGCATTTAAAAACACCGGAATGTAACTACGTTCCAGACGGAGAAGCTGGATTAAACCAAACAGAAGCAGCTCCTCACCGACGGGCTGCTGCGGCGCGCCGAAGCCCAGCGTGCTCGTTCCGCTGTTGAATCCAGTTGTTCCAAACGTCCCCATCGTTCCCAGAGTGGTGCCCAGTTTGTTCTGGTTGCTCCCGAACAGAGTGGGTCCCACGCCAACTGTTGGACACACACAGCAGTGTTTTACTACACAGCAAGGTGTGGCTGCAGGATTTTTCAGTGCCATCGCAGGAAAGAGTTGAAGGACTCCAAGTATCCACATGAAAATAAAACATGGCTCCAAAAACAAAAGATGTCCTCCAGTATTACCTGTCCCAAAGCTGGTTCCCAGTCCGGTTCCCAGGCCACCAGTGTTTGCCTTGCTCCCAAATAGACCCCCTCCAGCTGGATTGGCACCAAAACCTACAACCAGAAAAACATTTTAACAATGAAACATGACAAAAATTGTGATTCTGGATTTTATTCAATTGTCGTCAGCAGCTCTGAACACATACCGAAGGTGGAGGTGTTGGTTCCAGTTCCCAGCGTGAGAGTGGGCTTGTTTCCAAACAGACCAGTGCCAGTTCCAAAGGACGCAGCACTGGTGGTGGTGGTCCCAAACCCGGCGGTTTTATTACCAAATAAACTGGGCTGAAAGGAAAAACAGTTTGACAGACGTTTGTTTTCACGTCAACCCCATGAACTCAGATTTGGGCAACAGCAACGACCCGAGTTAAGATACAGCTTCGTACCTGCGTCCCAACGTTTCCAAATCCAGCAGCAGGTTGGCCAAACAGACCCGTACCAGTTCCAAAACCAGTGGCGGTGCTGGTCTGAGCTGTGCCAAACAACCCACCTGACTGGGAAGCTGCCGTGTTTCCAAACAAGCCCTGAAGGATCAACATCAGTTCATCAGAGAACGTCTCCCAGAGCTTCACCAGCCGTTTCATTCAGCCATAACTCAGCGGTCTGCACCATTAACGGACCACGAAACCAGTTACCAAACGCCCACATCCAGATCTGTGTTACTCTCAATGAACCCAAAGCTGTTCAGCTTTTATTCATTTACAGTCCTGATCCAGTTCTCACTTGTTTCTATATTTCCATGAGAGTTACTAAAACCTAATATAAATCCGGTATCTCCATTAGAACCAGTTGTTCCAGTTCTAAAGGAGATGAGAGGGAAGACCTGGTCTGAGCAGCTTTGTTCAGCTCACTTTAATTATAAAAAAAAAAAAAAAAAAAAACACACATTGAAAAACAGCTGCAAAGAGCTCAAAGTGCACTGTCAACATTTAAACAGACGAAACATACGAAACACAAGCCTACAAAACATAAAACACATGGACACATCCTAAAACACATAAATACCAAGAAACAATAAAAACACGGTATGAATAAATAGCAGTAAAGAGGAACTAAAACAGTAAGGTGCATGTCTGAGGTATTTTAAAGTGCACTGTTCAAAGTCATGACAGCTTGTGGAAAAAAACTTAATATGACGAGATGTGGTGTATTTAATCGAGCGATATGGTTTCACTGAGGGTAGGAGGTCGAACATCTCTGTAGCAGGGTGGCTAGAGGGTCGTTTTTTATCTGTAGAGCTCTTGTCAAGAGTCTAGATTTGTAAATGTCCTCCAGGACTGGTAGGTCACAGCCTATCGTCCTGTGAACCCTCTTACAGAAGTTTTCTGTCGTTTCTTTAAGTGACAAACGCTGGTTATGAACATGGGTTTATGTTCTTCATTATGTGCCCTTTGTGAGCTTCGTCCCACATGCACAGACTCTCCACTCAAACTGGTGTTTAGTCATTAGTTTTGCTGGTGGTGCCACACCATCACATCTTATTAACAGTCTTAGGACACGTGATTAATTACTAATATCTAAACTAGTTCCCACTAATTCTCAACACAGTATCCAGGAACAGTTCTCCAGGATCCTTAAAGGACTTTCCAAAGTTCTTCTCTGAAGTTGGTTCCCTTGTCTGTCCAGATAACCCCACACGGCTTAAATAAATAATGTTGAGTTCCGGGTTCTGGGGAGGATCCGTCCCTCCATCAGACCCGCTGAGGTCCGGGTTCTGGGGAGGATCCGTCCCTCCATCAGACCCGCTGAGATCCGGGTTCTGGGAAGGATCCGTCCCTCCATCAGACCCGCTGAGGTCTGGGTTCTGGGGAGGATCCATCCTTCCATCAGACCCGTTTCCTCTGATCTTTAGTCCAGTTCTTGGGTCATGTGATCTACGTCAGTCTTTTCCCTTCTTTAAGAATGGCTTCCCAACAGCCACGTTTCCATGGAGACCATTTCTGACGAGGCTTCGGCCAACAGTAGATGGATCAGCTGAAGGTCCAGATGCATCTCTCAGGTCCTGGTTCAGGTCTTTGCTGGATTTCAGATCCTGTTCTGCTGTAGACAGTTTTTAGTCCTGATTCTTCTTCTTCTGTCCTCCACGTGTCCAGTTTCTGCCTCCATGCTGAGATAAGTTTCCAGCTAACAGCTGTTTGGGAATCACCTTGTTGCTGCTGAGATCCTGTTTTCTGTCAGACTGTCTGATCTCTACTGGTTTCATACATGAAACTAAAGAAATGGGAACAAATCCAGTTTAAACCGGTTCTTTGAAACAAATCAGTCTGAGATGAAGACATGAGAACTGGATCAGGACTGTACGAAGATGAACTGAGTGAGAAACTGATGTTAAACACACATATTGAACTAAAATGGAGACATTTTATCGTAGTTAAGGAAGCTCATATTGCTGGTTCAGCGCTGCATGTGGAGCCTCACCATGCTGCTGGTGTTGGGCTGTCCCATCGTGGTGGTGTTGCCAAAGGGAAAGCTGGAGCTCTGAGTGGTGGTCGGCTGACCGAAGGGCTTGAAGAGGCTGCCGGCCTGCTGCTGGTTCGGCTGGCCAAACAGACCGCCTGTAGTCGTGCCGAAGCCCCCTGAAGCTGTTAAAGAACAAGACCAAGACTTCTCCCTCATTTCTGATTATTTCACAACAAACTGGAGACTTAAACTGAAGGTTTCTAGTCAGACTTTTAACTCCAGCTTCTGACCACCTACTTGGACCAAAAGTGCTTTTGTTCTGCCCGAAAGAGAAGCTGGTGTTGGGGGCCGCGGAGCCGAAGAGGCCGGTGGCAGCGCTGGAGGTTGCTGTGGCTCCACCAAACAGACCGCCCGTCGCAGGAGTCATCGGGTTGGTCGGGCCCTTCCTCCCCGCCTGGTAGTCCTCCAGCCTCAACTCCTGCAGACACCACAACAGTTTCACAGTTTCCACCCCATTTTCATTATGTCTACCTGAGAGATTAGCAGGGAGAAAAGCCTCCCTATGGTCCAGCTCCTGGACTCTGTCAGTGAATGTCAACCTAACGAGGTACAAACTTTACACCATCGCTAATTTCCTTAATCTATTTGATTTACAACAACCTATTTCAGGCGTTCCTCAATGGACACCGCTACATTTCAGCACAATATTATTGTACAGAACACAATACACCTTTTTCCACAATAACGTCCAGTTGAATTTAGGACATTTTCTATTTCGTTTTTCTGAATTGGTCACAAACAAAAATGTCCTTAGGCAGAACCAAATTTGTGGTTACTGTACAGCGATATATAAAAATGATGGTACTAGTATAACTCCATGGGAATACAATGCGGTCCTCACACATGTAATGATTTTAATATCACTGACAAAGTGATTACTACACCCTGTGCTGGAGCACCCATGTTAATGATCTGTGCTGCAGACTGGAGAAAAGGCTTCGCTTCTCACACAGACTCGGCCTGTTTGAGGTCTGACCTGCGAACAAGCTCTTTTTCCTATAAAGCTGTTCATGGTGGCATCATCAGGTACGGTGTGGTTGGATGCTTTAACACATTAACAGTTCAGTCTAGACTCACAAATATAGATGAAAGGAACTGGGTTAAATATTCAGTAACCAGTAGCTGTTCTGTACTGGGATGCCTCAGCACAGTCAAGCCAGCAATGAACGCAAGCTGATGTCAGAACATCCATCGCTGATCAATACGTCCTATTTGATTTCTATCAAGTCTGACAAAGGCTGGAATTGTGGCATGTCTGACAGTTAAGAGGAGAGGAGGTCGTGCGACTGGTGCAGCAACATTTGCGCAAAAAAATGGTCAAAAAGTGTCAGCACTTGCAGCTGCAAAGCGCAAATGGTTGCAGAAAAGCAATTTTTAAATTTCATAATCGATTTATCAATTTTTTTTTAAACCAGCCCTAAACAGGACTGGGCGATGTGGATAAAAAAATAAAAAACGCTATGATGGAAGGAGAGAGCGGGAGGTGGACACTTAAAGAAGAAAGAAATCTGAATTTACATCAACGGCTCATTCAGATGAGCCGGATTAATCAGCCAGGCCTTCACTGACTCTCCAGACATGCCGGCACCTACAAACTGACCTCCAGGGACTTGTTCTCGTACTCCTTCATGGCCGTGATGCACTGGTGCTTTGTGTTGATGCTCGTGGTCACGCCTGCTTTCACCATCGTGTCACTTCCTGTCGGAGGCTGAAGGAAAGAAAACTTCATGTCAACAGGAAGTCAGAAACAAACGGAGTCTTTAAGGAGACGTCAGGAAGCTCCAAACCAGTTCTGACCAGCCACATAAAAACGACCCGGGATGCCATTCCCTGCATCATTGGTATTAGCTGGCGTACTCACGTTGAATTTCACGGTTGTTCCTGGCTGCTGCGTGGTCGAGAACCCAGAGCCTCCGAAAAGAGAGCTGGAGCCACCGAAAGGGTTGGCGGTGGCGGTGGTGGCGCCGAACAGCCCGCCGCTGCTGGTGCTCGTTCCAAAGCCTGAAGGATGAAGGACACGTTTCAGTGGATGAGACAGAAAACAACCAGAGATGAAAAGCTAAACAACGACGACTCACTTCCGAAAGAGGTGGGCTTGTTGGCACCGAAGGCATTGTTCTGCTGGGAGAAGAGTCCACCGCTGGTGCCGGTCCCGGCGCTGCCAAACAGGCCGGTGGTGGTGCCGCTGGCTGCACCGAACCCGAAGCCGGTGCTGGTGGAGGATGTCGCCGGCTGGCTGAACGTACTGGACCCGAACAGACCGCCTGGAGGAAGCAGGGACAGTAAAGTTAGACAACATCTTTTTTCCCCTTTTCAAAAGAAAAGAAACAATTTTCAGCATTTCCAGTGTGTTGAACAGTTTTTTTTATTAATAAAAAAATAAATAAAAAAAAAAACTGTATTCATATGTTTCCCCAGATTTCCACATAAGTCGTGTATGGTTGAACAAAGGAACAGTATGACATGTACAATGATGGCAGACTAAACATTTGGCTTTATAAGAACTGAAATTTATTTAGATATTGTAAAAAATATAGTTTATATGGTTTTTACAGCTCATGATTTCATCTTTTATTAATTCAAGTAATTTTATTTCAGACTTTCCCCAATTTCTCCATTATTAATCATGAGCTTATTACTGTTAGTTGATCTATTCCTACATATAAACTTGGTTTTATTTAAATTTAATGTTAACTTATTAAGAACAAACCAGCTCCTCCATACTGCCTCACAACAACACAGATTCCCATCATCACCAAACAAAACAACTGGACACGTCACATGTTGTTATATATATATATATATATATATATATATATATATTACAAAACGTCCCGTCATTTGTGGAAATTCCAGCTGTTCTCTCATTGATTCGGATTTCATCCGATTTTTTTCTACGTACTTTTCTCTGTAATTCAGATAATTTCAAAGCCAACTGAGGGCCACTCTTCTCACCCCAAACTTTAAGTTTTAGTATCAATAACTCAAGTTCCACTGCATCAAAAACCTTTTTAAAAGAATCGCAAACACGGACATCGCTTCATTTTCCATTGCAGAAGTTCATCATGGTCGTGTCAAATTTTGTTCTGCGAGAAATTTTCTCAGAAACTATCGCAATACGCAATAATGTTGTCATTTTGAGACCATTTTCAACTAATATGACAATGCCATAATAACGCAAGTACACCTTTTCAAAGGTCAATAAACTTTCATTTCTAAAGAATATGTCACACTGGAACTGGAAGAAATTTTAAATAAGACAAAAACAATTACAACGGACTCAGTCTCATTAACAATGAATAAAAACCAAACAACAAAAAACAACAAGTATGATAGAAAATAAAGTCTCTGTTCTGGAAACAAAATTACCTTAAAAAAATATATTAAAAATATTAAACATGGGACTCAGACAGGGAAACCCGGTAAAACTGCCAGTTAGGACCATTTTATTTAAAAAAAACTAGGAAAAAAAAAGAAACTGCATCGTTGCTGAAATATCTCCCTCATCACTGTGTGTCGGACTGATCTACGAGCAGTGATGAACCACTGCGACGTGACGCTGTGCTTTTCCACACACGCCGGGACACCGGCCCACTGGGAATCCTCCCGAACCTCTCGATTAGCCGGCATCGCTCTTGATGTGTATTTCAGCCTGAGAAATCGAAGGTTTAGCGTGAGAAGCCACTCAAATGTGAGTCTCACGGCCGATGCGTGAGCGTTGGCAGCCCTGTAAAACAAATGTGGCGTACCGGCTCGTACAGGTTAGTGCTTCACCACGGTGCCGCAACATGCTGAGAGAGGTCACTCCGCAAGAAACCAGAGCGTTCAGCCGAGATGCTCCATATGAAACCTGCTGTCATACACAGCCTATGGTAAAGTTAAATAAAAAAAAAGAAAAAAAAAAAGATCCTAGCTGGCAAACTTATCACGCTCATTTTTCTTACCGAGCAATTAATTGACTTGTTGCTCATGGCGACAGGCCTATGTGGGTCCAACACTTTCCTTTGGTTTTGGCAGGTCTGAGACCTTATTTTACATCTGGGTACCAAAAATGTAACGTTCATTGTAGAAATGACCTAAATAACTGAAGTCTTACGTTGTGGCGCTACGTTAGTTGTCGTGTTGCCAGAAATCTGCTGCACATCACAAAATAAAATAAAAACTTTCTGCCCAGACAGGAAACAAACTACCAACTTTCACAAATCCAACCACATTTAGTTATTACCAACATGATTGTTTTCTCTCCGTCTTACAGAGACCGAGATCATTTTTTTATTTAGCAACTGAAGGTAGTTAAAGCTGCTTCTGTAAACAGATGAAGTCCAGCTCCTGGACCTGGTTCAGGCCACCCGAGGACCCTGAATGATTCATAACGCTCAACAGAAAAAAAAAAAAAAAAGAAAAAAAAAATCAGTGCTGACGAACCAGGCTTGTTCTGTGTGGAGCCAAACAGTCCTCCCGTGTTGGTGGTCGTCCCAAACGCTGACGTCCCGAAGCCTCCCGTGGTCCCAAAACCCGTGTCTGAAGAACACGACCACAACATAATGTTTAGTCACACAGAAATGAGACGATCTAAAGTCAGAGTCATGATGGATGATGTTGACATAGAAGGAGAATGAAAGCAGATTCTTGGGTCTGAAACTGACTTCAAACTGTCTCAGAAGTCTCACATAAACACAACAGCAAAAAATGGCCCAAACCACTGGGACTAAAAGCAGGTAGGAAGGCTTTATGAGCTGGTTTTACTGGGACTAAAAGCAGGTAGGAAGGCTTTATGAGCTGGTTTTACTGGGACTAAAAGCAGGTAGGAAGGCTTTATGAGCTGGTTTTACTGTGACTAAAAGCAGGTAGGAAGGCTTTATGAGCTGGTTTTACTGTGACTAAAAGCAGGTAGGAAGGCTTTATGAGCTGGTTTTACTGGGACTAAAAGCAGGTAGGAAGGCTTTATAAGCTGGTTTTACTGGGACTAAAAGCAGGTAGGAAGGCTTTATAAGCTGGTTTTACTGGGACTAAAAGCAGGTAGGAAGGCTTTATAAGCTGGTTTTACTGGGACTAAAAGCAGGTAGGAAGGCTTTATGAGCTGGTTTTACTGGGACTAAAAGCAGGTAGGAAGGCTTTATGAGCTGGTTTTACTGGGACTAAAAGCAGGTAGGAAGGCTTTATAAGCTGGTTTTACAACCTGTAACTGATGGTCTTTGTGAAAACAACATGATGCTGAACAGGAACTGAGACTCGTCTGGAACTGCTGTTTAAACTACAACAAAAACAAATAATAAACTTACTTTGCTGACCGAAGGTGGACGAGGTGCCAAACCCCCCCGTCCCTCCACCGAAAGGAGTATTAAACGACTTGTTGAACATCCTGCGATGCTAGCAGGACCTCATAAGTCTGTAGACACACAAGAACATGGTCATCTCCAGGTTCATAAAAGATTGACTGCTTGACACCTGCTGTGTAGCTGTTTCTCTATCATAAAGCTAACTTCAGTTCATCTGCTTGGAGGGGCATTAGCAGGTGGCAGAAATTTTACTTTTTAATGACCAAAAAAGTAAAAAAAAACTTAAACCAGAAAAGAATATTTAACATCAAAACTGATACATGCAAGGATTTTGGTTGGAAAGTGTTCATTTAAAAATCATAAAAAATAGAACTTTATTTGTCACTGCAACAAAAAGTGCAAAGAAATTAATAACATTACTAATTACTAAATTACAACTTATACTGAGGTTGGGAAAAAAAACGGCATTAACCTTAAATCTGTCTTTGGGCTTGTGGAGTCTTAAAATAATATAAAAAAGTCACCTTTCATTCAAAGATTGTCATAAGAATAATAAAGCCTAAAAGATTAAAACATGTCATAACATGTATTAAGAAAAGGAGCCCTTTACAGAAAATAAAACCCACATTAAAACATTGGTCTTTAGGCAGATATTTCCACAGCAGAGGACAGGTGTGGTCAAATATGAAAATCAGTATGGAAAGAACACCGTTAATCCTGCTGTTAAATACAGATGGAGACAAACATTCAGACGTGATCATCGTTATCTGAGAATGAGATATTTAGATCATGAAATTACATGATAGAATTGGTCCAATTGACTCCAATCAGGCTCAGATTTTCTCATGCTGTGATATTTCTCACAAACATCCAGGTGAAGTTTCTTCTTCTTCTGGTTTCTTTTTTCCCCCTTCTAAACAAAATGGCTTTATTTAATTGTCCAGTTCAAGGTGGGAAAGTAAAAACTAAACTAGTGGCACTGCATGACCAATGCCTTTAGATTTCTCATCATGAAAGAGCCAATGTAATAAAAGCTTAAACTTAAAGGAATGTTCTCTTTTCCTTTCTATATTAATGTCTCTACTCCACAAGCATCTTCACATCTTCTAAAATAAGTAAAAATGAATGTGCAGAAACTAACAATGTGCTTTGAAGTTAAAAAAAAATAAAAGAAAAACAGAGCAAGAATGTGACCAATAGGTGTGAATATTACTGCAATAAAACATAATATAACTTGTCTCATGTTTGAAAGAGCCTACAAAATTCTTACAAGGGTTAGATTCGTAATTCCGAATAACAGAAAGCCATTAAATCTTGACTGACAGAAGACGTTTAATGGCCATTTCAGAGTTGTTCCTGTCCTGGTTTGACTTCAGTGGATGACAGTGACATAAAGTAGAGTTTGTCCGGCCTCTCGGGTCCAGCAGACTAGATGGATTTAACTGCATCGGGGAGCCCTTTCGTACATGTCTAACTGTACAAATTCAGTCTATTATGAAGGGATAACATCAGACTGACTAACTCGACTACTTTGAGCTTAGCAGACCACCAGCTCCACGTGTAACCAACCGAGCAGCGCTTTGAGCTAAATAGCTCCGTGAAAGCCAAACACAACGCCCTTTTGTGACAGCTAGATGACTGTTGATCAGTTTGTCATCAAACCTTTCACCTTACGAGTCTGAGCCGGTAAAGACCGGTTACAGAGGAACACTGGTTGCTGAGGCTAATGTCAGCACGTTGCTAGCATTATTTCCGCTACATGTAGCAACAAGTTTACTCCAAAAGTTCACGTCATATAGCCTCCAAAAAGCCTTAAACTCATATCAAAAAACACAGTCAGCATTTAAATAATATAAACTCGTAACGCCGAAGAGTATTTACCGTGTGACATACCTACTTGCAATAACTACGTCAAGCTAATGTTAGCCAGCTTGCTAGCTAGCTAGCCAGCGCTCCCGCTAATACCGTGCTAGCAAAACAAAACCAAATAGGAAAAGAAAGAGGGGTTTATTTAGCAAATACGTACCTTCAATGACTCGTTTGTGAGGGTTTAGTCTCTGCCAGCCGTCCTCCAGCGGAGGTAAAGGCACAACGTTCAAAAGCTCACCGATGAAAGCGTCTTTAGGTAAACATCGGTACAACCGGAGAGCGGCTAGCTTTGTCAACGAGGAGGGAAAACGTTTCAGCATACGTCACGACGCGATTATATACGTCATCACGACCATGAGCAACTCTGGACTGTTTACGTAAACACATTTTTAAACAACGCATAAGGTCTGGCTTTAAAAATATTTTAATCTCAATAAAAAATAATATGATATGAAATTATATAAACAAAAACGGAAATAGAAAAAGAGCAGATTAAATAAAATAAATAATAAAAAATTAAATCTAACAAAGATATGAACAGTGACAAAAAGAACAATTAGAACTGTTTAAATAGAACGTTTAAAAAGCATTTAAACTGGCAAGTTTGACATATCAGGACTGTGGTATTGTATAAGTATATATACAAAACACGGACACGACTGTGGGGTACTCTTGCAGACTTCTGTCTCGCTTTATCTCGACTCTTCTTCTTTAGCCGGATAACAGTGTTACTGTTATCATACTCCACCTAGTGGTAGGAGTCATATCCATACATCACATCTTTCCCCTTAAGATTATACATAACCCATTTATTCAACATTTCTACTTAAAGACTTAACCTTTAGCAGTTTTAGCAAAAGTCAAAACCTGGATACAAACACATACATCAAAGCACATATCAACTTGAACACTGAATAATTAAATTAACTTAAAGTGCTTCAACTACACTTCATCAATACTTCAAATAAAGTTAACCAAACTTTTTTTTTTCTCTACCTTAAGCGATTCTCACAACATAATTAAATGCTGCTTATCACTGAGAATAACGTTTTGGTGGTCTAATTGGTCTGCCACACCTTGACCTTTTAACTGGTTCTTCTCTGTGCATAGTTGGAGTCACAGTCCCTTTCGGTGGTGAAGTCACTGATGAAGGCAATGTGGACTGTGCAGGTGATGGCATAGGCCTATCAGTCTCTGCAGGTGTACTGGTTACTGGATACAAGTCCTCCATATCTGCATTACATGATTGTGAAAAAGTCATTTCCCTGGTTTTCAACAGATGTCACCGATTTCTCCTGTAGGTGTTTCCATCTGCCGTTTGGACTAACAACGACCTGGGGTTGTTATGTCTTCCCACGACAACTGCTGGCTGCCAGTGATCTTTGACTCTAACTCTCACATTCTCTCCCTCCATCAGAAGTGGTAACCGTCTTGCTCCTCGGTCAAAGTACTGCTTTTGTTTCAGCTGCCTCTCCTTGATGCTGTCGTGAACGTCCTCATACAGCTGTGGCTTCAGCAGTTGTGCTGATGTTGGCAGTTTTGCCTTCAGTCTCCGACCCATAAGCAGTTGAGCAGGGGACAGTTTCACTCCATCCAAAGGTGAGTTCCTGTATTCCAACAGAGCAATGTATGGATCACTCTGGCCCTCTTTCGCTTTTTTCAGCAACTTCTTTATTGTCTGTATTGCTCGCTCACTTTGTCCATTGGACTGGGGAAATCCTGGGCTTGATGTGGTGTGTACAAACTCCCAGCTCTCAGTAAATGTTCTGAACTCAGCACTTGTGAATTGTGGACCATTGTCTGACATGACCTCATCTGGAATCCCATGCCTTGCAAACATCGATTTGGGGGCTGTCACCACATGCCGGCTGGTTGTCTTTGTGAGTTTAGCAATTTCAGGGTATTTTGAATAATAGTCCACACACAGCAAATATTCATCTGTCTAATAGTGGAACAGATCCACTCCAACCTTTGCCCATGCTCTCTCTGGAATGTCATGGCAGATGAGTGGCTCTTTAGTGTTGTTCCACCTGAATGTGTTACAGACAGCACACTTTAACACAACATCTTCAATCTCCTTTGACATGTTAGGCCAGAACATGACATCTCTAGCCCTTTCTTTACATTTGACAACTCCAAGATGAGCTTCATGCACTCTCGCAAGCATGTATGCTCTCAGGCTACTTGGAACTACAAGTCTTGCAATTTTGAAGAGCAGGCCATCAACACATGTAAGTTCCTCTTTGAAAGTCCAATATTTTCTGACAACAGCTGGCACGTGTCATATGTCTGCTGGCCATCCTGTTTGAACCAACTCCATGACCCTCTGCAGTTCTTCATCAGCTGCTGTTTGTGTTCTGAATGTACTCAGTTTCTCTTCTGTGATTGGTAGTTAAGCAGTCAGTTGATGTACCTGTAGCTCATCCTCCAGGAGTTGCTCTGGTTCCTCCTTCAGGTAAGCTCGACTTAGTGTGTCTGCTATGTGGAGCTCCTTTCCAGGCTTGTAACTGACCCTCAAGTCATAAGGTTGGAGACTCATCAGCATCCTCTGCAGTCTCGGTGGAGTCTTCTGGAGTGACTTCTTAAACACAGTCTCCAAGGGTTTGTGGTCTGATTCCACAAGCACTGTCTTGCCATACACATACTGTTTAAACTTCTCACATCCGTACACAATTGCCAAGAGCTCTTTTTCAATCTGTGCATACCTTTTCTGACACTCGGTCAGTGCTCTTGAACCATAGGCCACTGGCTGCCCCTCCTGGATTAACACTGCTCCCAGGCCTTCAGAGCTTGCGTCTACAGACAGTGTTATATCCTTATTCACATCAAAATACCTGAGCACTGGAGCTGTGCTCACAAGCATCTTCAACTTCTCAAAGCTTTTCTGCTGTTCAGCCTCCCAATGCCAAGCTACGTCACCCTCTAGAAGTTTCCGGAGCAGCGCACTCACATCAGTGAGGTTTGGGACAAACTTTGCCAGATACTGAAGCATCCCTAAAAACCTCAGCAGACCTGCCTTGTCTTCTGGTTCCGGCATGTCCTGTATGGCTCTGACCTTCTCCTGGTCTGGTTTCACTCCCTCTGCAGACAGAATGTGACCAACGTATGTGATCTCTGTCCTTCTGATCTTACATTTGTCTTTGTTTAGCTTTAGGTTGATGCTTCGGATCCTGTCCATCAGCGCTCTCAGTCTCCTGTCATGCTATTTCTCGTCTTCCCCCCACACTAGGATATCATCCACTATGTTCACCACCCCCTCCAAACCTTCCAGCCTCTGTGCAATGCACTTCTGAAACACTTCTGGAGCCGATGACACTCCAAAGGGAAGTCGCAGGAAGCGGTAACGTCCATACGGGGTATTAAACGTACATAACTTGGAACTCTCCTCATCCAACTGTACTTGCCAAAATCCATGATTTGCATCCACTACAGAGAAAACCTTTGCATCTGGCATCTCTGCGATGATCTCCTCAACTGTGCGTAGTGGATAGTGTTCTCTTTTTATAGCCTTGTTGAGATCTTGGGGATCGATGCAGATTCTCAGTTTGTTGGGCTTTACTACAGTGACCATGCTGTTCACCCAGTCTGTGGGCTCAGTCTGCTTTACAATAACTCCAAGATCCTCCATTCTGTCCAGTTCTGCCTTAATTCTGTCCTTCAGTGCTATTGGCACTTTCCTTGGTGGGTGAATGACCGGAGTGACATCTGGATTGAGCTGGATGTGGTGCAGTCCTGGCACGCACCCTAAACCAGTGAAAACATTTTCGTATTCACTCAGAATGTCAGTATTGTCCTTTTTGTCTAGACTGTACACTCGCCTGATTAATCCTAGTTTTGTGCAGGATTCTCCTCCAAGGATAGCAAGTGAGTCTCTCCTTATAATCTGGAATTCTAGCTCATATTCTTTGTCTTTGTACTCACACATGAGCTTTGCCTTGCCCTTTGTTGGAATCATGTGGCCAGAGTAACTAACTAACTTAAATCCTGACTTCTGTAGTACAGCATTTTTGTTTGTGATCCTTTCAAAGTCTCTCATTGACAGCACGTTGCACTCTGCGCCTGTATCATGCTTTACAGTTAGTACACTGTTGCTTATTTTGTTGAATCCACTGCTTGCTGTCCTTGTTCGCTGCTGAAACTGTATCCAGCTGGAACTTTTCATCTGTTTGCTCACTTGTTCTGATCTCTATACTCCCCATGAACATGACATCACTATTTTCTTCTTCTATCTCATGTACTTTTTTCTCATTTTTTCTGGGTTTAAACTGTTGTTTTTGTGACCTGCACATGCGGCTGAAGTGGTTCTTTAATTTGCACTGGTTGCATATTTGTCCATAAGCTGGACACTTCTTTGGTTCGTGGTTGAAGCCACATCTCTTGCATTCTCCCTTTTCTCTATCAGTCTCATGGCGTTTGCTACTCTCTTTGATGGCTCTGGTAACTTTTATTTTATTCACAGCTACACCTGTTTCTTCATGTAGTGCCTTCATGTGACTTTGCGTTACCTTGCTTGCTCGACAGATATCCACAGCCTTTGTCAGGGTTAACTCTGTCTCCCTGAGCAGCCTAGCTCTCACAGTGTCATTATTTATGCCACAGACTACACGGTCTTTTATCAGTTCATCTGTCAGTTGTGCAAATTCACAGTCTTTTGCCTTGTTCTTAAGGTCCGTCACATAGGCGTCGATTGTCTCATTCGGGCCTTGGACTTGGGTAAAGAACACATGTCTCAGGTAAGTGATATTCTTCCGTGGCTCACAGTAGTCTCTAAACAGTCCCTTAAGTCCGTTAAAACCATCCACATCCTCATCAAAATCCATGGTATTAAATACCTTGATTGCTTCATCTCCAGCATCACGAAGAAATGTCGCACACTTCACTTTCTCACGCCTCTCTTCAATTCCGGTCGCGGTGAGATAGAGTTCAAACTTTTGAATCCACGTTCGCCAGTTTTCTGCCAGATTTCCTTCGAAGCAAAGACTGTTCGGAGGCTTTAACTGCTCCATTTGTCTCTCATTTGCTTTTGTTTTCTTCTGACACCATGTGGTATCGTATATGTATATATACAAAACACGGACACGACTGTAGTTCAGACTTCTGTCTCTCTTTATCGCGACTCTTCTTCTTTAGCCCGATAACAGTGTTACTGTTATCATACTCCACCTAGTGGTAGGAGTCATATCCATACATCACAAGAGGGGTATTGCACGAAACCAGAATAAAGAAATCCAGGATAATTAAGCAAGCCCAGCTTGACCTAGCTTGCGCGGCCTATCCTGGCTTAATTGATTGCACGTTTGCTGAGCCGGGATGAGAAGGTGCGGCTAGGTTAAGCCAGGTGAAGATAGCTGGGATAAGCACGGCATACTGAAGCAGACCTCGCGATCGCTCACAGAATCACCGATGGGGAAATGGATAAAAGTCGTGCGTCCTACGTCACGGCCGCTGAACAACAGCTCCTGACAGAGTTCTCTGACGAAGTTAAGGATATTATAAGGAAAAAAGGCAATACCAATGCCATAAGTAAAGAACGCGAGAGAGCCTGGCAGACAATAGCCGACCGGCTCAATGCGTAAGTAGTCAAAAACTGTACAATTAATAAACAGTGCTCCACTGGAACTGTCATAATTAGGCTACAATTAAAGGAGTTACTTTTCAGATCCACTAACTGTTGTATACTTTAAGAGTGACAAGCAGGTGCATGTTACTCAGGAAATGTAGAGTATGATTAGGTGCAAACAATTATCCACAATGTGTCATTTAATCTATTTTCCTCATGTAACATTTTTATCTATTTTATCTTTCTGTCCTTCATAAAGGACAAACCTGTTTGGCCATAAAAGGACCTGGCAGCAAGAAAAAATTAAATATAAGAACATTTTGCAGGCTGGTAAGTGACTCCAAAGTAGAAACTGTCCGCTTCATACAAGGTACACAAAGTACTGCAATTCTACTGCACATGACATTTCCTTTACAGACTTCTCAAATTGTCAGAACGCTTTATTCAGGGCACCTGGAGAGAGAGAGAGAGCTGGCAGATGTTAAAAGCTGACTCAAAAAGAGCAAGCTCCAAGGAATGGAGCTGGATCTTGAGATTAAACGCCGGACACTCAGAAAACTGGAAATCCAGTAACCGAAAATCTGTATCTCTCAATGACATAGTCATCTCCAAAGGCCAGGGGATGTGAGCTGTCCCTGAAGACTCGTTCACGTCTGAATGCTCTTCTGAGGATGCGGGCTTCCTCGTCCAGCACATCCTCCGAAAAAAGGCAAGCCATTATGAAGAGGGAACAGGTGAAGGGGAGTTGGACCTGAATATTCTACATTGCCCTCGTCACGGATTTCTTTGAATACACCTTTGTAACCTCATCCGCTGTGTTTTGTAATCTCAATTAATGCAATAAAACACATATTTATAAAACCTCTGACAGCAATTTGACGAGCAGTCTTCATTAGCATAGCAATATAACACTTGGCCTGATGAAATCATGCACTTATGACCAAGTTGATATTGTGTGGTGAAATCGTGATCCTGTATTTAAATAAAATGACTAAAAAAAAAAAAAAAAAAACTTAAAAAAAAAAATAAAAATATATGCACTGCACTAGCACTACACGACAGCACCTGGGTCTAACTGGACTCAAAAGCGGTCTGACTAACACTTAATTATGACGTCCCATCTTGTATGAATTCATGCTTGTGTTGTTCTTACTCTCAAATGTAAGTCGCTTTGGATAAAAGCGTCTGCTAAATGACTGTAGAATAGAATAGAATAATAATACTACAACTCGAATCCATATAAAAAGGCTGTTGCGATTACGAACAGATTTCGATTAAATGTACAGTGACTGTATATGTAATATTTTAATACTGGATGATTAAGAGGACACGCCATACTTAGGAAGACAATGGACATGATGTAAAACACATTAATTCCTCAAAGAATTGACGTTGGACATGCAGGTGACTCGCTAGGATTAATCTTAGCCTGAGCAGTAAGCCTGGTCTGGAGCAGGCTAGCTGCAGCGGATAAATCACCACAGTAACTTGGCCGGGATTAGTTTGAGCTGCTTTCATGCAACCGACTTAGGGCTAAATTCAGCCAGGATAACCAACATATCCCGGCTTAATCCCTTATCTTGGTTTCATGCAAAACCCCTAAGGACAACAACGCGATAATAATAATAATAATAATAACAATAAAAATACTTGTAACAAAAAAACCCATAAAAGTTATATGACAACATGAAAATTTATCAACAACTTAAAGGTACAAATGTTGTACACTGTTGATGGTAGCATGGATTTATGGACTTGTTCTAATCCCCACATAGAAATGATGTATTCATGTTGTGCGCATGCACAGAAAGCATAAGTGGGACAAACTGGAGTTCAGCTGGACAACAGACTAGACTGGAAATGCAACACAGTGAAAAAATAGTAAAGCTTTTGCTGTTTGAATAGTGCAAAGCACTGTCTGATTAAAACTCAAGCACTACTGCAGTACAGAATGGGCTCTAACCTCGAGTCATCACTTAAAGGGGTTGTATAATTCTCTAGTCACTGGTGAGAGTTATGTCCTAGGCTGACCCCAGTGGGGTCTTCACAGCTGCTGACCCACCAGAAGGGTATTCCATGAAGCAGGGTTAAGGGAAAGTCTTGCTTATTTCGACAAGTCTGGCTCATGAAAGTAAGAGTTTTGTCCAATCCTTGTGGCTTCAATGAGTTCCAGCTCAGTCTCAGTACAGGATAACGGTCCAGTGTATTCAAGTCTCATAGAACTTCCAATGTGTCAAAAGTGGAGTCCCAAAGCATGGTTCCTCCAGATAAATTCCCACTCATGCTGCTCACGTCATGTGATGAGATAAAAATAAAATCAATGAAAATCTGAAAGCAGTATTTTCATTGTTTCTAAAATAAAGAAAAATCTTATTGTTGCTAAAGTAAAACATTAAATGCAATGTGTTGCAAAAAAAAAAAAAAAAAAAAAAAAACTAAACTAAAAATTAATAGAAAGGGCCCCAAAAGGATACGCTGTTGTTTAAACAGTCCAGAGTGCAGCTACATGGAGAAGATCCATGGGTTGGTGCAGCTTCAACTCATAACTAGTCTCACATATAGTAATAGAGAATGCATCAGGAATAAGCTAAACATGGTTATATCTTGCAGTAAGTGGTGTGATTAATAACAATCTAGTTCTTCAGACTGCAAACATTTGACTGACTTCACAGCAGGGAGACGCTGTATTGTCATCCACACATCTGGAGGAAATCCTTGAGGTTTCTTTTAAAGCAGCCTTCCACCACCAACTAGAATCAATTAAAAAAAAATTGAAATTGATTTTAGAAACAGTTAATGTTGAAGGTATTAATATTTCAGTATAAATCTGCATATAGTATCAGTCTGGATAAAATAAACCCGAGCTGGGTTTGTGGAAACAATCTGAGGACTAATTAGAAGATGGCGCTAGTTTGAGTCCGATTTTTAAGGTGGGACTGGCTTTCTTTCATGGAGAGGGGGTTGTTGCGAATTTTTTCGCAACAACCCCTACTGCTTTCATGGACTGCCCCTCAGGCTGGCCCAGTCTAACAGGTTCTACAGGGCTGATGAGGTGGGTGCAGTAAAGGCTGATCAACGGTCCTGAGTGGACTTTGTTTAATGACTCGGGTGGTAATCCACTCAGATGTTTGTACTTCTGCTGTAGTGTGAATGCAAAGTGTGTGTTATGTCAATCCAAGATGCTCAGTGGATAACTCACCCCTGGATCTTATTCCACTAGTACCTACTCGGCTCCTCTCTGCTCGAAGAGATGGTTTTCCATTACAATTGAGAACCCTCTCACTGTGGGTCCCTGTAGCAAGGCAGCATGAATGTCCAGTGGTCATTTGAATGCAGCACAAACACAACAGCAGAGAATTGTGTCCCCGCTGCTCAGCCTGGAGCTTTTCTTTTGGATTCAGTCTTAAAGAAAAGATTAAGAGAAGGCTGGAGGTGGTGGCGACTGTACTAAAAGAAATTACATTTGAAGACCAAAGAGTGATTCTTAAAGCATTCATCCTTTCACTTGTGCTACGTTTGACGAAAGCTTGAGCCCAATCCCAGCTGTTAGGAAACAAGAGGCAGGTACACCTGGACAGGTCTCCTGTCCATCACAGCACTACACAGAGAGACATACAACCAAACACTCATTCCTAGGGAGAATTTAGAGTGAACAATTAACCCAACATGTATGTCTTTTGGACGGTGGAAAGAAGTCGTGAGAAGCCGGGCCCTGTTTGAACCCCTCCCTAACTGAGGCTCAAACTAGCAACCTTCTTGCTGTGAGGCCACACTGCTAACCACCACACCACAGATTTGTGATCCAATATTTAAAAAATGCATGTGGTGTTTCTTGTAGCGTAATGCCGCAGTACAAAGTAAGATATTAATATTACTTTATTTAAACCTTATAAATGGTAGATTTAATCATAGAAAAGGGTCACCACTGTTCTGTATAAGCTGATTAAATAATCCACGGTCTAGAAGAGAAAACAGTGAGTGGGTCGTTTAATAAAATTTATTGATTTTAATCCAGTCTAATTCTCATATCTGAAGTTGTAAATTCAACGCCAGAAGGGACCTTGATTCCATCCAAAAATAACCACGGAAACGATTCTAATTTGCAATAATGTAAACAATTTATTAACCACCAATAATCAATTAACAGCAAAAAGAAATCAATGTCAGAAAGTATGAACTTATCAATATCGCTTTAAAGACTCTGCCGACCTTCTGTTGCACCAGGAGGGTGAACCAGCTTAAAAAGACCATGGAAATGAAGCTGGAAAATGAAATAAACAAGGGTGAAGAATGCAATCAAATTAAATCAAAGATAATAAGGAAAAATAATATTTGGATCTTATGCCGTTTGGAATATGGGAAAATTAACTCACTAATGAGCAGTATCTAGTTAATTTTGGTCTGAACATAACGGAGAAAAAAAGGAAATTTGGTAAAGCAATTTAGAATAGTCAACTGAATTAAAAGAAATAACTAAATAAACTTTGGAGTGAAAAGAGAATAAAATTTAGCATTTAGAAGACACCAGCTAAGCCAGTTGGTCTCGGTTCGGTCTTACTGGGAGCAGGAGGTCGGGCCTACGAGCGGAGTCAGCCTGGACATCGAGGTGGCTGGGTCCAGGAGGTCCTAGGTGAAGCTCAGCAGAGGGCAGCTCGTCCCGGAACCTGTCGGGTTCAGCTTCCCAGGCGAACTGTGGTCTTCGGTTCTCCACTGGCAACGGTGATAATTGGCTGGTGCGACAAAGTGTGTTCCTGGAGTTTGGGAATCACAACAGGAGCCTTTTTCTTAATATGTCCGTAAACGTGCCACCAGCTGGTGGCAGGTAAGTGACGCTAATGCTGTAGGTGATGTAGTTTTGGGGAGACGGCAGATTCAAACTAGGCGCGCCCAAACATTTATGCTTTCATTCAATTGTATTTTGTGCCAGCCTAATCAAAATATTCTTTAAAGTACGAAAATAGTGTCTTTAAAAGGTTAACTCTGGAGCACAGCGGGGTGGATTTGGCCAGCCTGACAGATTTTATAGATCGCTGTTACGACAGAATCGTCATGGGGAAACCAAACAACACGTCCACCCCCTCCACCTCATCTAAGGCCAAGAGACAGCGAAATGAGGATTCACCTGGAGCTATTTCACCACCGGGGAACGACTCAACAGATGTTCTGATCTCTATAGATAAGAAACTCAGTAGTTTTGATGCGCGTTTGAGCCTGGTAGAAATTCTCCACAAAGAGTTCCAGGCGCTACGTGAATCATTAGAATTCAGCTAGAAGCAGGTGGAAACTCTGGCTGTAGAAAATGCTGGTCTCAGAGAGTCGGTAAGATCCCTCACCGAGGGCTTGACCCGTCTCTCGGAAGAAAATAAGAAGATGAAGGAAACGGTGATCGATCTGCAGGCGCGGAGCATGAGAGAGAACCTGGTATTTGCAGGGATTCCAGAGCAGACGGAGGAGGACCCCGAGACCACGGTGAAAAACTTCATCAAAACCCACCTGAAGCTCCCGGAGGAAACGGTGAAAAACATCTCCTTTCACAGAGTCCATCGGCTCGGCGGGAGGAAACCCGGGTCCAGCAGACCAAGACCTATTGTAGCAAAGTTCATCAGCTTCAAACAGAAGGAGCAGGTGAAGAACCAGGGCCGCGAACTGAAGGGAACCAACTTTGGAGTAAACGACCAATATCCGAGAGAGATCCTGGACCGACGAAGAGTCCTGTTTCCCATCAGGAGGAAATCTATTGCTGAAGGCGCTCGCGCTGTCATCGCGGTGGATAAATTATTTATTAATGGACAGCTGTACCGCGACCCGGACATTACTCCGTGGCTCTACTGACTTGGTATGTGCTTTAATTTTCCTGTTTTCTCACTAGATTGTGTTATATCCATAAAACTGCCATAAAAGATCACAAAGTGTGTTCCCGGAGTTTGGGAATCACAACAGGAGCCTTTTTCTTAAAATGTGTTGTGGAAATTTCATATTATTCCCTTTTACTATATTGTGTCTACTGATCACTCTCAGGGTAAACAGTTTAAGTTCTTGGTAATTAAGTTTAATACTGAGTAGCCTGTTGCTATCGTAAAAGTGGATGCATTCTTTAGAACAGTTCGCTCTGACCTGTGTGACTTATCTGATACCAGCCAGACGCCTCAGGATGACCCAGCAGGGCATCCTGCCTTAATGTCACTGGGGTTGTTTATGTGCGTCAATAAAATGAAAAAGCTCATTAGGTTTGCTGAAGTGTCTAATCCTGTGTGAGGAACAGACAGTCTCTTTGTTTGTATTTTATGATGTGTTGTGACTCCTCATCCTTGACAGAGTAACTTTTTGCCTCAACAAATGTCCGTAAACATGCGTTATTGATCAAACGCTCATTTGAAATGGGCTTTGCTGAAGACTAAACTTGGGACTGGTTTTCCAAAGTTCTTCTCAAAAAGGGAAAAGTAATGAAAAATTCATCAAGCTGTAATATATCTCGCGCTGGGCATAAAAAGGTTTCTCTTAGTTGCGTAGCAACGTTCCAGGTTGCTTTGAGCAAAATTATCATAAACAACATAAACAACGAACAGAGACAAAAACACTAAGTTGAACGTTCTAACATTAATAATCCATGGGTTTGTTTCATTCTTACAGATCTGTTTCGTTCTCGTTTCGAATCTGGACTTCTTCTGAACTCTAACTCTTTCTTTCTCGCTTCTTTAAGTTCCTGATAATATTTACCGGCTAAGGCGGGGTTTGGCGCGGTTCGTCCAATCACAGAGTAGAATATTGGCACTGTTGGGCTTCATTTACATACAAAGGCATAGATGTTTAATCGCTGTCTATGTAAGATTAAACTTAATTTTCCCATATACCAATCAAACAGAAAATACATTATAAAACACATTTCATAAAAACAAATGAATATCCTGTTTGAAGGTGAAACACACAACTTTCAGTTATTATAGGCAGTTAATTATTCATGAAATATAAACACATTTATACCATTTCATTGATAAAACACAGATATACTTTGGAAATCCGTTACCTGGAAAGGAAGTTCATATTTACAATCACACACGGTCCGTTTTAGCCATGAGTATTACAAAGGGAGAAGTTTCTGTAAGTTAGGAGGAAGTTTGTTCTGTGGACCACAGTAACAGATCTTAAAAACGATTGCTAGGGGGAGCTGTTGCTCCACAGTAGAAATCTATTTAATTGTAACTCTGGAATGACACCTCGCAGGAAACTCGTTCCAATTACCATTGGGTGTGGAATTATTTTAAACATTCATTATTACAGAAATCAGGCATTTAAGCGTTCTGTACATTTGTCGAGGTTTCCGCAGAGAGATTTAGTACGACAGACGTAGAAATAAGTCACGCCAAATGTCAGTGCATATCCTAGGGTGACCATGGCAGCAATTACGGTGTTGGCGGTGGACCAGGCATAAGACAGCGTTTGTGATTTCTTTTAAAACATTTTCTTCCGGGCTTACAAGTGTGTTTTTGTCCAACTCGATTGAATGTTTTACAAAGAAATCAGAAATCTCAATTTCCGTCTCATATTGTTCAGGGTTTAGATGATAGAGGGCTACGTCTCCAATGTGTAAGACTGCGCCTTCTGGAACCTTGATCCAGAGTGTGCGATCTGGTAACTCAATTTTACTTGAGGTGTCGTGTTGATCGTATTTGATCGTGGCAACTTTTGCAGGAGTGTTAACTAACCAACGGCTTCCGACGATTTCAGCTTGAGTCGAGATGATCTGATAACTTGGCGTCAGCGTGGTAGGACACTATGAGTCTTTGTTCAGGGTCTTGAGCCCACAAAGGCCACCAGTGTCATCGTGGATGAAGGGTTTACTTGGACAGAGATAATGGACATCTCTGTTAAGGGTGCACATCTTTAAACTTGGCACAAGGTAGAGGTCTAGCGTGCTGTCGTGGTACACTACGACTGAGGGGGTGTGCACTTTAACGTGCATTTCATCCCGCCAAATTCCGACAATGACAACTTCCTTCAACTGATAGAATACATAAGAAAACCTAACTCTCGTGCTTCCGGATTGATGTAGATCGGCACGGAGCTACCCAGTGTGTAGGCTAGGTGAGCCTGCAGCGGTGTAATGTGATATTTCGTATCGGTAGACAGGAGTTCCTGTACCAATGCCAGAGAAACCAAGTAGAGAGGAATGCGTCCCATAGCTAGCGTGTCGATAGACGAACCAATATCACGAATTAAATCAGATATTAGCATGGTGACCAGCTGGGTGTGAGTATAATCAACCTGTAGGACAGACAAAAGCATATCCACAGCTGCAGTAGTCTTCATGAGAGTTTCACTATGTGAGTTCAACACAACAACAGTGCCCTCTACAGTTCTTCCAACGGTTGCTATTTGTCCTGTCTGGTGGTTCAGCTGGTTCTGAATCACGGGAATCTCATTCTGCAGCTCATTCACGTTTGATTGAGGCCACATTAACGGCATTCACAGAAGAAACCCCAAGACTGAACAGAGAACCAAGAGCAGCAGCTGCTGTCAGCAGTCCTCCAATGAACCGTTTCTCTCTTCGGTTCACACCACTTAGCTCCACCTGTGTGATGGTGAATTTTTGAAGTTGCTGCAACATGTGAGTAATGTCTACTTCAGCATGGGTTATGATCTCTCAGGTTCAGCAGACACCAGCCCAAGAGGTCATTTTAATGGTGCAGAGGTTTTTCTCATAGATCAGTCCTGGGCTGAACCTGACAAACACCTTCTGCGAGTGTATGCGGCAGTTGGTGATTAGGAGGCCGGGCTGTTCTTTAAGAACAATGCCTGACTCTGGTCCAGGTTCGACCATTTGTGGTTGAGTGGGACTGACCATCATTCCAAACGTCATGGAGAGTATCAGCAGCATCATCATCCTGGCGGGAGACAGAGACATGGGGGGGATCATTAGAATGGTTTCCAATCTATTTGGTCTGAAACTTTAAGGATTCAAAAAAATCTGATTAGTTAACCCCCACTTGTAGTGAAGAGTTCAGCAGCAATTCAAAATGTGAAAGTTTTAAATGATGAGTTCACTTTAACAGATTTAGCTAGTGTGCAACCTGACTAGGTAACTGAAGTTTGAATACCTAGTAACTGATTACTTCAAAGTTTATTTGATACCCCCCCTAATGTTAAGCTTCCTGTTTTATGGACTTATTAGGACTTGATTGTCCCCTACAAGTCCCATGGGGGTTTTGTGTGGCTTGATTTGGTTGAGGTGGACCCATTTAAACGTGGGTTCTTTCTGACCTCGGCGGACATGGGGTCCTGTCCACTGGGGAAGGAGTTTCCGGCCCAGTTTTCCAGTCTTTTGACCGGTTTGGCCCGTCTGTTGGACAAAATTTTAGTACCAGACTTTTTCCCCCACTTGCAGCTCGTTATATGAGGCCTTTTGGTCATAGTACACCTTGCGTCCTTCTGCTGATCTTTCCAGGCGTTTCTGAGCAAAAGCAAAGGTAGCCTAGAGATGTTTGTTCAGATCTGCCATGTACTGATGTGTTGTGTACGCAGTGGTGATGCTAGCCTCACCTGGTTGGTAGAGCAGATGTAGAGGCAACGTCATTTGTCTGCCTGTCATCATTTCAAATGGGGAGATCCCAGTCGCTTCATGGGGTGTGGCTCTGATAGCCACCAGAACCAACGGAAGTTTAATGTCCTAATCTCTGTGGTTGGATGCTACATATTTCTTCAAGAAGTCCATGAGGGATCGGTTTGCTCTCACGACATGTCCTGAGGACTGGGGCCGATGACTGATGTGAAAGTTCACTTTCACACCTAGGACCTGCCACATCTGCCGCATGACTTCAGATGTGAAGTGGGTCCCTCTGTCAGATTTAACTCTGCTGGGGAGGCCAAACCGAGAAAACAAATGGTTCATGAGCAGGTACGCTGTGGTCTGCGCCGTGTCATTTGCTGCGGGTAGGCACTCGATCCATTTGGTGAATGCACATGTCACTGTGAGGAAATATTTGTATCCTCTGGTTGATATGGTGAAGGGTCCCACCCAGTCAATTTGAAGGTCTGACCATGGGAAGGAGATACCTCTTTTCTGCAACGGGGCTCGGTGAAGTGGTTTTGCTGGCTAAAACTGACAGCAAACCAGACATCCTTTGATGTAGTCAGCCACGTCTTTCCTCATTCCTGGCCAGAATGCCACCTAATTCAGTGCATTGTATGTTGCTTTCACACCTTTATGTCCTGCAGATGGAAGATTGTGGGCATCTACGAGCATCACCCCCCTCTGTTTTCGAGGAACGATGAAAGCGGGCGTTGAGAGTGAGTCGGAAACACAAACCAAGATGCCCTAGACCACATATGTCAAACTGGTCCAGCAAAGGGCCGTGTGGCTGCAGGTTTTTGTTCCAACCAAGCAGCAGCACACCAGATTTGACTGATTCAATCAACTGATCTCAGTCTTCAGACAGCTGATTGGTCAAACTGTGTGCTCTTGGCTGGCTGGAACAAAAACCTGCAGCCACACGGCCCTTTGCTGGACCAGTTTGACATGCCTGCCCTAGACCATCTGCAACGAAGAGCGAACAGCAAATTGACCCTTTAAACCTGGAATTGCCAGAAGATCAGCATCAGAAAGAGTGTTGGCCGGAGGATCTGAGAGGGACAAAATCAGCCTGCTGATAGCAGGGTCATCAGCCTGCAGGGCTGCAAGATCAGAGTCAGAAAAAGACGGAGCCACAGAGACAAAACCAGGAGAAGAGGCAGGGGTTTAGAGCAGGTGTGGCAGCACGTGACCGAGTGACCACACAGACTTCGGGGTGGGAGGGGGCTGCAGATGGGTCCGGCAGCCAAGAGGGGTTGAACAACCAAGAAGTCCCACACATGGCTCCTTGTTTAGCCAGAGAGTCTGCTAAATCATTTAGCTCTTTGTCCTGGCCAGGCACACGAGAGTAACCCCTGACCTTTTTCCAGTACACCTGCATGTTGTTGGATGTACCAGAAATAATTCCTTTTGTTTAACTGGTTTGTTGTTGGTGGTCAGAAAACCATTATGCTTCCAAAGTGCAAGATGGCATGAGAAGCTCAGTCGGGCATAATTGGAATCAGTACAGATTACCAAACTGTGCACCTTTCTGGCCTCTGCCAATTGCAGTGTGATCAGGATGGCTGCAATTTCTGCATATTGGAATGATTGTGGTCCCAAGTAGAAGCTCCGTGGTTCGTAGGGCTGATTCTGTTGCCAAGCAACGCCAGCACCGGCACGAACCTGTGTTTCATGGTGGAATGAACAGCCATCAACATAAGCAGTGATCATGCCTGTTAGAGCCAAACAGAAGTTGACAGTTTAAAGTTAACAGTTTAAAGTTTTTCCCTTAAGGATGGGTAATGATTTGCGGTCTCACCAACCCTGCAGAGGACAGGATGTGGTGGTCACAACTCTGTGTGATAAGGGTCATAAAGTGTTGTATGCTGATGTGTTTCCCTGTTTGAACTTTGCGAGAACTTTGCTTGCTCTACTGAAGTGTGATAGCTGCTCAATAAAAAGGCTGCACTGGGGTTGAGACTTCGGAGTTGACACCAGACACTCTCTGAGTGCTGAACCACCGTCTCTCCCCATCGCGATGAAGCTGACTTCACTCTTGAGTTCTTTGTGTCTTATTTTATGATAGAAAAATACCCATCAATGCCTTCACAAACATTGGGGTCAAAATACTGATGATGTGAGTCAGTAATCGGCTGGGGCTCAGCAGCCGGTGTTAGCTGTACTGGGGCAGTTTCAATGCACCGCTGGCAGGCCGCCAATTTGGTGCCCAGTGGGCTCCTTTTGTTTTGGGCATAACATACTTCCACGTCAAAACTCTGAAGAGCCATCAACCATGAAGCAATGTGAGCGTTGGTCACCACACCGTCTCTGATACGTTGACTGTACAGAAACACAATTGGTTGATGGTGTGTCTCTAGAATGACCTTTTGACCTCCAAGGTAGTTAGAGAAATGTTTCACAGCCCACACAGCAGCCAACAATGCTTTTTCACAATCCAAATATTTGAGTTCAGGCGCAGTCAGTGTTTTGGTAGCGTAAGCTACGACACGTTTATCTTGGTCATACATTTGATACAGTCCGGCACTCATGCATTGGGTTGAAAAACCCACCTCAAGATGGAATTCTTTGTCACAGTTAGGATAAGCTAGGCATGGAGCTGAACAGAGTTTTTCTTACAGTGTCAACATGGCCTGCTGTTGAGATTCGGTCCACACAAAGGGGACATCCTTTTTAAGAAGATCAGTCAGTGGTTTTACTATGTCAGCGTAGTTTTCAATGAACTGTCGGGAGTAACTGCAGACTCCCAAGAAGCTGTGGAGTTCTGAGATGTTAGTTGGTTCTTTAAGGTTAGCAATGCCCTAAATGCGGCTCACTTGTGGTTGGACCCCCTCAGGGCCCACCAGTACACCAACGTAGTTTACTTTGGTTCTGCACCACTGACACTTTGAGAGTGAGATCTTTGAGCCTGCAGCAGTGAGCTGGCCCAGCACATGGTCAATTTCAGCCATGTGTTCATCCAGAGTAGGGCTGCGGAGCAGAACATCATCGACGTAGATAAGATTACCACGTTCTCCAGTGTCGGGACATGCTTTGTTGAGGAAGATGTTAAACTCAGCTGGAGAATTAGCATAACCAAAGGGACACCTAGTGAATGTGTACTGTCGATTAGCAAAGGTGAAAGCTAGTTTATGTTGGTCCTCAGCATGGACCGGAATGGTCCAAAATCCAGAGGCAACATCTAGTGTTGAGAAATATTTAGCATTTTTGACCCTGGGAAGTTCTTGTTCCAGTTGGGTCATCGGCCACCACGACAGAGGAATCTGTTGGTTCAATTTGTGGTAGTCAATGGTGAGTCTCCATTTGCCATTAGGTTTCATGACCGGTCACAGAGGTGCCGAATAAGTGCTATTGCTCCTTTCTCCAAGAGATTGTCAATAATTTCTTAGACAGGTTCATGTGATGCCAATGGACTCTTGTACTGACGTACAAAAATGGGAGGAGTTGGTATTCTCACTGAGTGGATGGTAGTCAGGCCACAATCCAGTGAATCTGTGGAAAAAGATTCTTTGTATTTTAGTAGCTCTGAGTGCAGTTTTTCATGCCCCTTAGGATTAGTGAGGGCTTCAGCCTTTGTTATGACTTCTTCAATCTGATCTGAGATCGTAGCTGAACGCTTGTCTTCAGCTTCTGTCTGCAGTTCAGAATGGTCAGTGGTTGAAGACACCGCTAAAACATTACAAATGTAATGTCATTTGCTCTTTCAAACTTAAATCAACACGACTCACAGAGTCAGAGTTCAGATCTAAGACAGGAAAGAGTGCAATTGCCTTCGATGGTTTAGTGTAGACCACTTATGATGTTTGGTCTTCATGCAGCAGTGAGGAGGGGACGTTTCCAATTATTGGAATTTTCAGCTCAAAATCATGGAAGCGGGAGCTGATGAGCCAACCCAGAGGCGTGGCCTTGGGAATCAGGATGGTTTCAGCAGTGAGGTTGCCTACTGCTAGGAACGTGGCCCTTGAATCCAGACTTAGCAGTGGTGTCGCCTGCAGGGCAAGACAAAGCTCAAAGAACAGGGGTGAAGGTTGAAATAGAGCTTTAAAGGTGGTTGAGGGTCTGCCCTGGTTGCATGTGGATTCGGATGAGCACCTGCTGAGTATGTCCTGGAACAGTGACATGATTAGAGGTAGCCACCTGACATGCTTCTGGTATTGTCTGCCCATGACCTGAGATTGTCTGCATCAGGTGGAGCAGAAACGTCACCTGCGGATGTTAATGACCACAAAACATTGCTGACTGTGTCCACATGGATGCTCAGTCTGACCAAAGTATCACTGCCAACATACACAGAGTGTGGGAGCTCAGGGATGACTAAAAATGGTTGCACAAGTGTTCGTTTTTTCCACCTCAGGTGGAGAGCACACACACCTGTGGTTTTAAAAGTTCTGGTTGGTTTTGAATCCGATGGAAATCGGAATTTCTTTTCCACAAATGGAATGTCGACATTCTTAATTTTCATTGACGCATACAGTTTCTGGCTGATGGCAGATTTGTCAGCCCAGATAGCTAATCTGGCATCACCGATTTGTGAGCCTTCAAGTTCAAAGTCTCCAAGGATTTTGGGACAGTATTCAGTTGAGGAGGATGGTTGTATTGCACACAGAAAAGTGTCTTGCTGTTCCATGAAGTGTTCAGTCGGATGGCTGGCTTCAGCCTGACTAAGGGAGCTGGTGGGAACCTCATCACCTTGTGGTTTTGGTTCTGACAGCTCAAGAAGACCAGATGGTGTTATGCTATCCAGCTTTGTAACATCTAGAACAGGAGTAGCCAACGTTGGTCCTCGAGGGCACCAATCTGGCAGGTTTTCCAGATTTCTGTGCTCCAACACACCTGTGCAATTCTCATATCTGAAGTTGCAAATTCAACGCCAGAAGGGACCTTGATTCCATCCAAAGATAACCACGGAAACGATTCTAATTTGCAATAATGTAAACAATTTATTAACCACCAATAATCAATTAGCAGCAAAAAGAAATCAATGTCAGAAAGTATGAACTTATCAATATCGCTTTAAAGACTCTGCCGACCTTCTGTTGCACCAGGAGGGTGAACCAGCTTAAAAAGACCATGGAAATGAAGCTGGAAAATGAAATAAACAAGGGTGAAGAATGCAATCAAATTAAATCAAAGATAATAAGGAAAAATAATATTTGGATCTTATGCAGTTTGGAATATGGGAAAATTAACTCACTAATGAGCAGTATCTAGTTAATTTTGGTCTGAACATAACGGAGAAAAAAAGGAAATTTGGTAAAGCAATTTAGAATAGTCAACTGAATTAAAAGAAATAACTAAATAAACTTTGGAGTGAAAAGAGAATAAAATTTAGCGTTTAGAAGACACCAGCTAAGCCAGTTGGTCTCGGTTCGGTCTTACTGGGAGCAGGAGGTCGGGCCTACGAGCGGAGTCAGCCTGGACATCGAGGTGGCTGGGTCCAGGAGGTCCTAGGTGAAGCTCAGCAGTGGACAGCTCGTCCCGGAACCTGTCGGGTTCAGCTTCCCAGGCGAACTGTGGTCTTCGGTTCTCCACTGGCAAAGGTGATAATTGGCTAGTGCGACAAAGTGTGTTCCTGGAGTTTGGGAATCACAACAGGAGCCTTTTTCTTAATATGTCCGTAAACGTGCCACCAGCTGGTGGCAGGTAAGTGACGCTAATGCTGTAGGTGATGTAGTTCTGGGGAGACGGCAGATTCAAACTAGGCGCGCCCAAACATTTATGCTTTCATTCAATTGTATTTTGTGCCAGCCTAATCAAAATATTCTTTAAAGCAGGAAAATAGTGTCTTTAAAAGGTACACTCTGGAGCACAGCGGGGTGGATTTGGCCAGCCTGACAGATTTTATAGATCGTTGTTACGACAGAATCGTCATGGGGAAACCAAACAACACGTCCACCCCCTCCACCTCATCTAAGGCCAAGAGACAGCGAAATGAGGATTCGCTTACCATGTCTCCCCAGAAGAACACCTGCTAAATGCTATAAGGAAAGCTAAACTTGAACTTAATGAAATAATAGATAAAAAGACGCAATTCTTGGTGCAAAGACTTCGCTTGGAGAACTTTGAGCATGGCAACAAATCTGGAAGGTTCCTGGCTAATCAGTTAAAAACAAACAAGGAGAAAACAACCATCTCCTCTGTCAGAGATCTAGAAGGAAACATCAGCCACAACCCTGACAAGATAAATAACACTTTCAAAGAATTCTATATTACATTATGTACATCACAACTAACTACAACAGATGACAGTATTGATACATTTCTTAGTAACATCAATCTTCCAAAATTAAAACATAAAATAAAATGGTCTTGGATTCCCCCCTTTCAGTCAGCGAACTCCATGAAGCTCTCCAGCATATGCCCAATAATAAAGCTCCAGGTCCAAATGGTTACCCAGCAGAATTCTACAAAGAATTCTGGACAATGCTGGCACCCACTTTCTACAATATATTAGAAATAAGGGAAAAACAAAAAATACCTTCAAATATGAACCTAGCCAATATTACTCTACTATTAAAACCAGGTAAAGACCCGACACTTCCATCCAGTTACCGTCCAATTTCATTAATAAATGTAGATCTCAAAATAATTAGCAAAGCTTTGGCCAGAAGAATAGAAAAAATAACTCCTTTAATAATACATCCTGATCAAACAGGCTTTATTAAAGGTAGACATTCCTCTACTAACATGCGTAGATTAATTAACATCATAGATTATTCTATACATATACATAATCTGGAATCCACAGTGATTTCTTTAGACGAAGAAAAGCATTTGACCGAGTAAACTGGAAATTTTTATTTGCAACGTTAAACAAATTTGGGTTTGGGTCATCTTTCATAGATTGGATAAAAATATTATATAACAACCCAAATGCATGTGTGAAGACCAATGATCAAACCTCTCCAAGCTTCTGTTTGCAGAAAGGAACCAGACAGGGCTGCCCACTTTCTCCATCACTCTTTGCTATTTTTATTGAACCCCTAGCTGCTGCCATAAGACAAAATAAAGAGATTAAAGGAATCCATGCTAAAAATGTAGAACATAAGATAAGTCTTTATGCTGATGATGTATTACTTTTCCTCCAGAACTCACCGACATCTCTCCCCCAGACAATCACACTTATTAACACATTCTCATCAATATCTGACTACTCTATTAACTGGTCTAAGACTATTATTATGCCCATCAACTATGACCTACAAAACACACCCAATACTACAATACAGTCTGGAAACATTAGATATCTAGGCATAAACATTTCCCCCAGGTTATCAGAACTAACAAAGCTAAATTATGTCCAGCTACTTAAAGCAATAGAGGATGATCTCTCACGGTGGAGGCACTTACCCATATCCTCATGGGGAGGGTTGCCACAGTTAAAATGATGGTTCTATCTAAAGTAAACTACCTGTTTTCAGTGATACCCACTAAACCATCCTCCAGCTGGTTTAAGTCACTGGACTCCCATATATCTAAATTTTTATGGAAAAACAAGCCATCACGTATCAGTCTAAAAACTTTACAACAGACTAAAGATAGAGGCGGATTGGAGCTACCCAACTTTAATCATGTTTTCTTAGCTAACAAGCTGCAGTATATCTCCAAATGGCTTAAACCTAGCAGTCTGGATGAATCATGGTTAGATGTAGAGCAAGCATTGTGTGAGGATCTGTTTATCTCTGACCTGCCATTCATCGGCTCAACCATCAAAACATAATATCAGTTCCTCTTTAGTGGCTTGGTGGGAATTTCTAAAAATAACCAAATCCTCACTTTTTCCATGTAAGTTTACACCCCTCTGGAACAACCCTGACATCCTGCAAAACAAAAAGCTTATCAATTTTACTCAATGGAAAGATAAAGGAATAAAACAGTTAGAACATATAATAGAAAATGTAAACTTCTAGTCATTTAATATTCTCACTTCACAATATGGAATCAGTAGCAAAAAAATTTTAGAATATCACCAGCTTAAATCTGCTATATGTAAAAAATATACCATTAATCAATTAAACTTACAGCTACCTATTAGAGTGGCAGAATTCATGAATCTTAATGCCCCAAAGCTATTATCAAAAACATATAGTCCAGGGCTACTCATTTCGGTCCTACGAGGGCCGCAATCCAGCAGGTTTTCCATGTATCCCTGCACCAACACACCTGAGTCAAATTAGGTGGCTCTAACAGCCAATCGGGTTCTACACAATGACTCATTAATTTGACTCAGGTGTGTTGGTGCAGGGATACATGGAAAACCTGCTGGATTGCGGCCCTCGTAGGACTGAATTGAGTAGCCCTGATATAGACTATTATCCAAACTAGAAGACTCAATCTGTCTTCCAACTTCAAAATGGGAGGGTGACTTATCCAGAAACTTTAATAAAGATAAATGGTCACAAATATGTTTGAACACCTTTAACATGACTAGGAATTCAAATATGCAACTGATACAATTCAAAATTCTGCATAGAACTGATTATACAGGACAAAGGATGTTCAGGATGGGTCTGTCACAATCAAACATCTGCCCACACTGCAATGAAAACACACCTGAAAACTATCGCCATGCCTTGTGGTCCTGCACACCTGTCCGCAGGTTCTGGCTTCAGGTATGTGTGGACATGTCAACATGGTTTAAATGTAATATTCCTGCAATCCCTGCACTATGTCTACTAGGTGACTTGGGTGACATTAATATGGCAAATAACTCTGCACACATGATATGCACAGCATTATGCATCGCAAATAAAACTATTCTTGTGAACTGGAAAAACAAAAATAATCTGTGTATTCAGCAGTTTAGGAATCTCTTAGTTGACCACATCAGTAGTGAGACAATGTCTGCCTCCTCAAAGAACTATTTGGCTGAATCTCATTCCCTCTGGTCCCCTGTGCTTAGTTCCATCACTTAGTGTAGGTGGAGGACTGTGACCTCGTTACTATGGGGGTTAGGAAATGGCTGGGAGTGACTGGTGGTTGCGGGTTCTTTGTGGTTTCCTGTGGTGCGTGGCCGGGCTGCTCTGCGGTGGGGGTGGCTCTAGATCTGGCCCTGTCGGGGGCTGTGGGGGCCAGCGGTTGGAGTCGCCTCGTGGCGGGGGGTGAGGCCACTGGTGATGCCTGGGTTGGTGGGCGTCGGTCCTGGTCAGGGCAGCCGGGCTATTCCGGGGTGGGCTGGGCGGGGGGTTCCTGGCTCTAGTGCCTGGGGGTGGTCCTCCTTCCTCCGGGGTGGTGGGGTCCGTATGTGCCGGGGGTCTGGGCCTGCCCGGATGTGCTGCCGTGGTGTGGGTTGGTGCATGCCCTGGTGTCTGATTGTCACTGTGGGACCCAGGATATGGCCCGGGGGCAGGAGGGGTGTAAGGGTTTGAAGGAGGGCTGAGTGGGATTCCGGGGATTATAGGAGGAGGTGCTGGGGTGTGAGACAGGGATGCTTGTATGTTGTGTGTGTGTCTATACTTTGGATGATGTTTGTGTGGGTGTGGGGGTATGTTTGTGTGCGTGCGTATGCATGTGCTAGGATGAGTGGGGGTGTGTCTGGGGAGTGAGAGTGGGAGGGTTGTATGCTGTGTGAGCGTTTATATTGTGTGGGTGGGGCTGAGGAGGCGGCCTCTCCTGGCCTGTCTTGCCCTGAGGCTCAACATCCAGAGGGAAGTTTGCTTCCCTCTGGACGTACATCCCCGGACCCCTCTTACTTCCCGCTCTCTCTGTCTCACACACACACACACACGTTGGGTGTTGGGAGGCGTGGAGCCATGCGGGGTGGAGCGGAGGGGGCCATTCAGTGGTCTCCTTGGATGCACCCCGTGGCGACTCGCCTCCAGTTTTAATTGCACAGAGACACCAAAACACAAGGAACACAACACACAAACAACACCTGGGGGGCATGGAATGCGGTGCATGTCGGGCGGGGCCACTTAGGTGCTCACTGCCCTTAAATTTTAATTGCACACACACTATATAAACAGTCAGGAGCAGGGAGGGAGAGGGTATTGGGGACCTCTCACACCCCTGTTCCCCCTGTGTGTGGCTGGGGGCGGGCGGAGGGAGGTGGTTGCACCCGGGCCGGGTCCCGGGGTGGCTGCGCTGGTGGGCTGCTGGCTCTGTGGGTGTTGGGTCAAAGGGGGGTTCTTGGGGCTCGCTGTCCTCTGGTCCGCCTGGGGTGTCCCCCACGGGGCATGGTGGGTGGGTTATGTGTGACGTGACTGTGTGATGGTGAGTGCTTGTGGGTACGGCACAGGGGAGGGTGTGAGTGTGGGGTTATATGGGGTACAGACTGAAGTAGGTGGGAAGTGGGGGGAGGGGGCCGATGGCACCCTGGAACATCTGGGTGTGTGCTGGCCTACGCTGGGTGGCTGTCTGGGGGCCTAGTCCTCCTAGGCATGTTGCGGGCCCTCTGCCTTAGGGGGGTGGGGCGGCCGCCTCTGGGCTCCTGGGGCCCTGGGCCCTTCGCTTGCGCTGCCCTGGGTGGCCGGTCCCTGGCGTGGCTGGCGGCTGCTGATCTTGGCCCACTGGGACCTGTGCCCCAAGACCGTGGGGGGCTCTTGCTGGGGCTCTCCTCTGCCGCCCTTCGGGTGGGGCTGGAGTCGTCTTCGTGGTGGGGTAGCTGGGGTTGGTGCTCCGGGTCTGCTACTGAGGGCCCGAGTCTCTGGCCCTGGTCTGCCTCTGACCTCCGTAGAGGCGTGGTCGCATTTGCATGATCTCACTCACCACTCTTCATCACTAATCCCTCCTTGTTTCTCATGCTCTGCATGCTGACACAGTCACTGAGTTGTCCAGTGGATTTTAATACTAAGCAATAATTATTTTTTTTATTTTTCCTGTGAGTTAGTATCTGGTCGCTGTTATGTCTTTTTGATTTGGTTATTATTTAAAAACTCTTAATAACTAGCAGCTCTGTTTTTTTCTGTGTGTGTGTTTCCGTTTTTGCAAAAGTTGTAGGAAATTTTCTGGTGTGTTCATGTACAGGTGTAACAGTTTGTTGTCTGGTGATGGTGTGGATTGAAGGGTCGTTTCCTTCTGTCTGTGATCTTTTTGTCTCCTTTCTTCTTTCCCTTTTGCTCTTTTTGCTATTTTCCATCATTTTCTGTCCCCTCCGGTCAGGTCTAGCAAGATTACATAGATTTCGTGATTCAAAGTAAATAAATAAATAAATTAATCAGATTATCAAGAGGAGCCTTACCCATAGGCCTCCCCTTGGCAGAGCAAATTTGATCAGCACGATACAGCAACCAGATTATCATTTTGCTTGCTATGATGCTGGACAGGACAAGTTAAAAAATAAACAAAACAAACAAAAAAAAAATGTCCGTAAACATGCGTTATTGATCAAACGCTCGTTTGAAATGGGCTTTGCTGAAGACTAAACTTGGGACTGGTTTTCCAAAGTTCTTCTCAAAAAGGGAAAAGTAATGAAAAATTCATCAAGCTGTAATATATCTCGCGCTGGGCATAAAAGGTTTCTCTTAGTTGCGTAGCAACGTTCCAGGTTGCTTTGAGCAAAATTATCATAAACAACATAAACAACGAACAGAGACAAAAACACTAAGTTGAACGTTCTAACATTAATAATCCATGGGTTTGTTTCATTCTAACAGATCTGTTTCGTTCTCGTTTCGAATCTGGACTTCTTCTTAACTAACTCTTTCTTTCTCGCTTCTTTAAGTTTCTGATAATATTTACCGGCTAAGGCGGGGTTTGGCGCGGTTCGCCCAATCACAGAGTAGAATATTGGCACGTTTGGACTTCATTTACATACAAAGGCATAGATGTTTAATCGCTGTCTATGTAAGACTAAACTTAATTTTCCCATATACCAATCAAACAGAAAATACATTATAAAACACATTTCATAAAAACAAATGAATATCCTGTTTGAAGTATTAATAAATTATATTGAATTACATCTACTAGTAATTAATTCTATACTAACAACAAACATATTATATTATATATCATTATGCTTCTAAATCAATATTGTGGGCTGTTTCTATAAATGATGGAGATGGGGTGGAATTAAATAAGTTTATCTTCCTTCCACTCCTTTTCGAGCTTATTGTATTGATTTGGTTTATGATTTACAAATATTCAAGTACGCGAATTTATGGATTGTATTACATTATTATTTTATTTTGTATTATTATTTTGTTTCCTTTCTTTCTGATTATATACATATATATGTATATATATATATATATATATATTGTTTTTTTGTCTTGTTATGTTTCACACTATTGTACACTATGTATTGTCACAGGCTCGAAATAAATAAGAAAAAAAAAAAAAAAAAGGTGAAACACACAACTTTGAATTAGGCAGGTAATTATTCATGAGATATAAACACATTTATACCATTTCATTGATAAAACAGATATACTTTGGAAATCCGTTACCTGGAAAGGAAGTTCATATTTACAATCACACATGATACGTTTTAGCCATGAGTATTACAAAGGGAGAAGTTTCTGAAAGTTAGGAGGAAGTTTGTTCTGTGGACCACAGTAACAGATCTTAAAAACGATCGCTAGGGGGAGCTGTTGCTCCACAGTAGAAATCTATTTAATTGTAACTCTGGAACGACACCTCACAGGAAACCAATTACCATTGGGGGTTTCCTGATGCATGGAATTATTTTAAACATTCATTATTACAGAAATCAGGCATTTAAGGCAGTTTTAAGAATTTTGTTCAAAACAGTCCTGCAAGAGAAAGGTTATTTTCTCTGACACTTCTTAACAAGGTCCAGCTGGGAGAAGAATGTTATCTGGCCGTCTTAAATGGGAGGAAAACATGATTTACACGTGTGAAGTCCAGAGGAGGAACATTTGAAAGGAGGAAAGACGGCCTTGAGTGTCGTTAATCAACAAAGGGTTTAGGTATCCACTGGTACCGGCTGACAGTTCTGGATTTAATCAACTTAAGAATGTTGTTCAAGGGTTTCCTTCTTTGAAGTTAATGAAGCCTGAGCTTTAGGTCTGATTGCAAATCAAATGCTCTCTGAATGCAAAGTTTGTGTAGGCTTGGAACCCAGTGTTAGGTCAACAATTGTTCATCTGGTATTGAAAGGAATTTCCTTTGGGTCGTAAAACCTGTAGATAAAGATGGGGGTAGAAAACAGAGTCTTGGGCCTTGATGCTACAATCTCTTATGTCTTAACTATCACACTCCCTGTAGATCAATGAAATCTGCATATCAGTTTGTCCTTCCTGTTTCCAGGTCAAGGCAAGGCTGGTTTATTTCTACATCACATTTCATGTACCAGACAGTTCAAAGTGCTTCACATAAAACATTGAAAGCATCCCAGCAGGGTACAGGAAGCAGTAACAAGTGCATTCAAAACCAACTTTAAAAATAAATAAAGGAAATTAAATAAAAATGGAATAAACGCTAAAATAAAATAGATAAGCTGTAGTTTATCAGCTGTTCTGATAAAAGGAAAATAGAAAAGTTTTTAACCCTGATGTAAAACTGCTGAGTCAGCAGACCTGCAGTTTTCTGGGAGTTTGTTCCACATGTGAGGAGCATAAAAGCTGAACGCTGCCTCTCCTTGTTTAGTTCTGACTCTGGGAACAGAAAGTAGACCTGACCCTGATGACCTGAGGGATCTGGTTGGTTCATGATGAACCAGAAGATCTTGAATGAATTCTGGTCCTAAACCATTCAGATCTTTGTAAACTAACAGCAAGATTTTGAAGTCAGTTCTTTAACAGACAGGAAGTCAGTGTAAAGATCTGGGGACTGGAGTTCTAGGATCTCCTTTCCTGGTCTTAGTGAGGACAGGAGTTCTAGGATCTGCTTTCCTGGTCTTAGTGAGGACTGGAGGTCTAGGATCTACTTTCCTGGTCTTAGTGAGGACTGGAGTTCTAGGATCTACTTTCCTGGTCTTAGTGAGGACTGGAGTTCTAGGATCTACTTTCCTGGTCTTAGTGAGGACTGGAGGTCTAGGATCTACTTTCCTGGTCTTAGTGAGGACTGGAGCAGCAGTGTTCTGGACTAACTGCAGGTGTCTGATGGACTTTTTAGGGAGACCTGTGAGGACAGCATTACAGTAGTCCAGTCTACTAAAGATAAATACATGGACCAGTTTGTCTAAATCCTGCTGAGTCATCAGTCCTTTAATCCTCCAGATATTCTGTAAGTGACTTCACAGCTGTCTTAATACAAGTGCTAAAATCCAGGTCTGAGTCCAGGACTACTCCCAAGTCGGAGTCCAGGACTACTCCTAGGTCTGAGTCCATGACTACTCCCAGGTCTGAGTCCAGGACTACTCCCAGGTCTGAGTCCAGGACTATTCCAGGTCTGAGTCCAGGACTACTCCCAGGTCTGAGTCCAGGACTATTCCCAGGTCTGAGTCCAGGACTACTCCCAGGTCTGAGTCCAGGACTATTCCCAGGTCTGAGTCCAGGACTACTCCCAGGTCTGAGTCCAGGACTTCTCCCAGGTCTGAGTCCAGGACTATTCCCAGGTCTGAGTCCAGGACTACTCCCAGGTCTGAGTCCAGGACTTCTCCCAGGTCTGAGTCCAGGACTACTCCCAGGTCTGAGTCCAGGACTATTCCCAGGTCTGAGTCCAGGATTACTCCCAGTTCTGAGTCCAGGACTATTCCAGGTCTGAGTCCAGGACTACTCCCAGGTCTGAGTCCAGGACTATTCCCAGGTCTGAGTCCAGGACTACTCCTAGGTCTGAGTCCAGGACTTCTCCCAGGTCTGAGTCCAGGACTATTCCCAGGTCTGAGTCCAGGACTACTCCCAGGTCTGAGTCCAGGACTACTCCCAGGTCTGAGTCCAGGACTATTCCCAGGTCTGAGTCCAGGACTACTCCTAGGTCTGAGTCCAGGACTTCTCCCAGGTCTGAGTCCAGGACTTCTCCCAGGTCTGAGTCCAGGACTATTCCCAGGTCTGAGTCCAGGACTACTCCCAGGTCTGAGTCCAGGACTTCTCCCAGGTCTGAGTCCAGGACTACTCCCAGGTCTGAGTCCAGGACTATTCCCAGGTCTGAGTCCAGGATTACTCCCAGTTCTGAGTCCAGGACTATTCCAGGTCTGAGTCCAGGACTACTCCCAGGTCTGAGTCCAGGACTATTCCCAGGTCTGAGTCCAGGACTACTCCTAGGTCTGAGTCCAGGACTTCTCCCAGGTCTGAGTCCAGGACTATTCCCAGGTCTGAGTCCAGGACTACTCCCAGGTCTGAGTCCAGGACTACTCCCAGGTCTGAGTCCAGGATTACTCCCAGGTTTCTGGCATGGTTGTTAGTTTTGAACGTTGCTGTTTGAAGCTGAGAACTGACTTTTAATCTTTCTTCCTTTGGCTCCAAAAACTATTATTTCAGTTTTGTCTTGGCACATTTGGCACATCCGATCTTTAACTGACATTTATGATTCTGAGGTATGAATAGTGGATAGATGTAAGTTTTAGGGTGTCACTCTCCAAAGATCTGAATTGGCTGTCAAACACTAGTAACATTGCTAAAAAGGCTCGCCACCATCTCTTCTTTTTACAGAAATTAAGAGAATTCACTCTTGTAGCATTAGGCCCCAAGACCTTGGCATCACCCAGAGTCTGCTCTCCCTACCTCTATCCTATCTACATGTTTTACGACCCAGAGGAAATTCCTGTCCACCACCAGATTGTTCATTTCATTTCATTTTTATTTATTAAACAGGAAAAGATTAAAACAATCGGGCCTGACTCAGTTTAAAAACTGTTTTTCAGCAGGTTCCTGCTCTGCAGAACATACAAACCAAACACACATCACAAATTCCAAGACAAGACAGTACAATCATACAAACACAAACCAAGAGAAGCAGCTTTAGGGGAGGCTATGGAGCCACCTCAGTGGTCGCAGCGGTACCTGTCCATTAGATGGCGAGCAAATATTCTTTTAAATAGTCTTTGTGATGTTATCGTCCTGATGTGCAGTGGGATCTCGTTCCAGGCTTTAGTGAGCACATAAAAGAAAGCTCTCTGACCATAGCAGTTCCTAAAGGCCGGTAAAGGCAAAAGTCCATTTGTAACCGATCTAGTCGAGCGTTCGGACCTTGAGCTGAGTTTTGGTACCAACGCAGTAAGTGCTGTTGAGATGTGTCCATTCAAGATTTGATAATACAATTTAATCCCATGGCTAATTGTATAGTTCTGAAATGTCAAAGCATTAGACAACGATAGTGCAGAGCAATGGTGAGTCCAGCCTGGAAGCCTGTTATGGATCTTGTGAGCTCTGTTATAGAGTCGTGCTACTGGTTCAAGGATTTCATTTGTTGTAAGTGACCAAACAGGCAGACAATACGACAGAGTAGACATAATGATTGCATGGAGATATGTTTTAGAGACAGAGTGAGTCAAATGTGGTCTAATTTTACTATAAACATATAACTTTTGATTTAACTTTCGGGTTAGGGTTTGAACATGCTCACAGTAAGTGAGATGTGAGTCAAGAGAGACTCCCAAATACTTGTATGTGGAAACAACTGAGAGCTTGTGGTTGCAGAAGGTGATTGGATTGGATATGGATAACTGTCTCCTAGATGAGTAAAAGTACATGCATTCTGTTTTCTTAACATTAAGTGTTAAATGATTATCTTGCAGCCAGTCATGCAAATGCTGCATATCTGTGTTAAGTTTGTGATTGATTGTGTCAGTGTTTGGGCCAGACAGAAAAATAACTGTTGACCTAACACTGAGTTCCCAGCCTACAGGAACTTTGCAATTAGAGGAAACTTGATTTGCCAGCTGACCTGAAAACTCTAACTCATTAACTTCAAAAAGAAGAAACACTCTTAAGCTGAGTTAATTCAGGGCCGAGTGTCAACCGTACCAGGGAACATCTCAAACCTTTTGGTGATTAATAACATTTAAGGCCATCTTCCCCAGACATTCGCACATGTAAATCAACCTGAGATGGACCTTAAGACGCCAGATCACATTCTTCTCACAGATGGACTTTGTCAAGAAGTGTCAAAAATAACAACCCTTTTCTTGCAGGACTGTTTAATCTATGGTCTTTAACCTGCCTTTAATGTTTGAATTTTGGTAATAATGAATGTTTAAAATGATCACACATCTCAGGAAAGTACAAATGGTAACTTTGAATGGATTCTCTGCGATGTACCGTCACAAAGTTACAATTCAAGGAATTCTTACCATGGATCAACATCTCCTCCTGCTGGCCGATCTAAGGTTTGCTATCGGGATCACAAACCAAACTTTAAACAGTTTACAGAAACTTTTATCCATAAATATCCAGAACAGAACGGATAGTGTGTGATTGTAAATATGAACTTCATTTACAGGTAACGGATTGCCAAAGTATATCTGTGTTTTATTAACGAAATGGTATAAAAGTGTTTATATCTCATGTATAATTAACCGCCTGTAATAACTGAAAGTTGTGTGTGTTTATCTTTCAAACAGGATATTCATCTGTTTTATGAAATTTGTTTTATAGTGTACTTTCTGTTTGAACTGGCATATGGGAAAATAAGTTTCTTCTTACATCAACAGTTATTAAGCGTCTAGGCCTTTGTATGTAAATTAAGCTCAACCGCGCCAATATTCTACACTGCGATTGGCCTAACCACGCCAAACCCCGCCTTAGCCAGAGAATATTACCAAACACTCAGAGATTTTAATTAAGAATAAGAAAGAAGAGAGAAAAGAGAAGGAGGAAAAAAGAATAGGTACCTATTAAACAGATCTGTATGAGAAACAAATCCGTGGAATAAGTCTTAGAACGTTCAACTTCGTTTTGTCTTTTGTTCGTGTTATTCGTTGATGTTTTTGATCATTTTTGCTCAAAGCAGCCAAACCCGTTGCTACGCAACCAAGATATACAACTTTTGTATCCAGAGCAAGAGATATTCCAACTTGTTGCATTTTTAATTGTTTTCCTTTTTGAGAAGAACTTTGGGGAAGTCAGTCCAAAGTTCAGTTTTTCAGAGCCAATTTCTGCCAGAAGAGTTCTGATCCATAACACTCAATTGTGGACATTTCCAACAACAAGGCTCTGATTACGGTTCCAAGCCTCTGGAACCACACCAGCTAATTGCCACCGCTGTGCCAGTGGAGCGTGGGAATCAACCCGGTTCGTCTTGGAAGCTGATCCAAACCAGGTCTAGGTTGAAGCAAAGAGGGGACCAGAGCTTTTTCAGTTGTTGTGGAGCATCCTCCATCTTCACATGAAGACCTCACAATCAGCTGAATTTTTAAAACTCACATATAGTTGTACTACAACTACTTCAGAACTCAGCAGCACGTGTTCTGACGAGGACCAGAGGGTGGGAACACATCACACCAGGTTTAAAATCGCTGCACTGGCTCCCCGTGTGCTTCAGGATTGATTTTAAGGTTCTTTTAGTAGTTTATAAATGTCTTAATGGTCTTGGGCCCTCTTATTTATCCGACTTGCTTTTAAATTTTGAACCCTCTCGGACCTGAGGTCATCTGGTACTGGCCTTTTAGTTGTTCCAAAGGTGAGGACCAAGACATACGGCGAGGCCTCTTTCCATTGTTACGGCCCTCGTTTGTGGAACAATCTGCCGGAGGGCCTCAGGCATGCAGAGAACGTTGATGTTTTTAAAAAGAGGCTTAAGACCTACCTTTTTAGCTTGGCTTTTAACTAAATTTATTTGATCTTAATTGATTTTAGATTATTTTATTTTCATGTTATTTTATTTTCATTTTATTCAACTGTACTATTTATTTATTTATTTATTTACTTTTTTATTTATTCATTCATTTACTTATTTATTTATTCATTCTTAAGCTGTTCTTATTGTTTCTTAAGGTTGTTTAATTTTAACTCCAGTGTTTTCCTCGTGAGGATCCTCCACGTCGGGGGCTTTGCCTGCTTGGTCTGGGGGGTGCTGTCGTGGTGATTGCACCTATCGGGGTGGCTGGGGCCCTGCACTGCGGCCTTTTGGCTGTGGTGTGGGCCCCGGTCTGTTCTGATGGGGGTGGTTGTCGCTGTTTGACATGGGTTGACTGGCACCTGGTGTGGATGGATCCCCATGACACTGATACTGTTTCCTCACAGCAGCATCAGGCCAGATGCTTATCACTTTTAGTATTTTTAATAACATTCAGTTCGAGACAGAAATAAGAGAATCATGTTTTTATAGAATTGGAAGGGAAGGCTACTTGATGTGGGTGTGTGTGTGTGTGCGTGCGTGTGTGTGCGTGCGTGGGTGCAGCTGTGTGAAATATTTTGGTGAGTGTTTCTATTGTTATGTATTCCTACTTTGTTTTGTTTTATATGCATAAATGTTTTTAATCATGCAAAGCACTTTGTGTTGCCTGTGGCATGAAAGGTGCTTTATAAATAAAGTTGATTACTGATTACTGATTACTTTCAAACCAGACTGAGTGCTTATTGTCTTTTATTTATGCTTTATGCTTTTATCATTATTTGCATTTGTTTTAGAACTTGTGCAGCACTTTGCTGCTTTAGAAATGGATCAGTTCTGTTCTCACACTGGTGAAACTGGTGAATCTGTATACGTCTCTTTCATGGTGAATTACATGTGCTGACTTATGAAGGTCTTGTGAAGGTTACAAAGCTACTGACAGCTTTCTGTCGACAACACAAATGGCTCACGAGAACAGGTCTGATGGTCTGATCTCTTAGTCCATAGATGAGAGAACTCAAACTTCTGGGGAAGAGGATAAATAACAGATAAAGAATTTTATGTGTACGTATAAATACCATCCTCTCCACAGTTCTGGAAATAGCAACAAGCACTGGGTTGAAAATAGTTGAGGACAGACTGAGACCAAGTTGCAAGAGATGCAACAGCAGAGTGTTTCGAGCTTTATGGACCAACGTTTTGTCTGTGGAGGCCGACCTGGCTGCATTTATGACACTAGCAAAGGAGTAAATGATTGTTATACCAGCTGCAACAAACAGAAAGCAGGTGAAGCTTTTATCATAATGATCAGATGCAGAGCTAAGCAACATAGCAACATTAGAGCATAAATCTTTTATCTGCAGACTGTCTAGGTCTTTAAAAGGAAATTCTAAAAGCAAAAGAACACGAATCAAACTATCTACCAAACTAAAGACCCAGACTGCAACGACAGCAACAGCTGTGTTTCTGATGGTGATAATGGAAGCATGCCTCAGAGGATAACACACCGCTACATATCTTTCTAAAGACATCACAACCAGAGTGAGAGGAGAGATCACAGTGGTGAGACTGGCCAAGGTAACAAGGCTACCGCATACAGGGTAAGTCAGTCGTATTTTACTAAAAGCCAGCAGGAAGACAACCTGACTCTGTAGCAGCTGAACAGTGTCTGCAAACAGGAGGTTATAGAGAAGAATGTAGCGACAGGTGTCACGAAACACCGCTTTACTCCTCAATGTGAACAGCATGGTCCCATTAATGAAGAGAAACACACAGGTTGCCACTGTAATCAGACAGAGAGTCAAGACGTTTTCCAGCAAGGATGGATTGTTCTGCAGCTGAACAGAGACGTTAGACCAAGCCTAACCGACAGAAGACATTATAGAGAAAATTTACAAGATAAACATCAATACCATACCATTTATTTATTAAGCTCTTTGAAACAACCACAGCAGAAACAAAGTGCTGGTGGTGGCAGAATGATGGTCCGGCTGCTGTGTTGTGCAGAACACATTTGCTTTGGCAGGCAGAAATTTATTGGTATAAGGCTCCTCTTGTTAATCTCATCTTTTAAATTTATTTAAATATATTGTTTTATTTATTTGAAATTATGGAATTTATGTAATCCTGCTGGACCTAACCAGAGGGGACAGAAAAAAGGAAAGTAGAAAAAAGGAAGAGGAGACAAAGATCCAGCAGATAGAAGTTTCAATCCAACCTAACAGCAGACAAGCAGCTGCTACACCTGGACAGAAACACAACAGAGAATCTCCTACAGCTTTTACAGTTAAACTAAGCAGACAATCATCAGGAGTTTCTAAAAAATAACCAAGACAGCAACAACAACATGTATCACAACAACAACCAAAGAACCAGAAACACACAAATAAAAAAAAGAAAAGAAAAAAGAAAATCCCACTGGACACCTCAGTGACTGTCAGCATGCAGAGGATGAGGAATGATGAGGGATCAGAGATGAGTGTGATCAAGCAAATATGACCACGCCTCTATGGAGGCTAGAGGCAGACTAGGACGGCCTAGAGACCCGGGCCATCAGCTGCAATCCTGGAGCACCAACCCAAGCACCCACCACGAAGACTACCCAGGAACCCACCCAGAGGGCAGCAGAGGAAGGTCCCAGCCAGAGCCCATCGGTGGTCATGGGGCACAGGCCCCGGCGGGCCAAGATTGGCAGCTGCCAAACCTGCTAGGCACCGGCCTTCCAGGGCAGGCAGAGTGAAGGGCCCAGGGCCCCAAGAGGCCAGAGGCGTACCCCCCACAAGACAGAGGGCCTGCACCATGCCCAAGAGGACCAGGCCCACCAAACAACAACCCAACGTGGGCCAGCACCCACACCCAAAGTTCCAGCCGCACACCCCGGAAACCACGGCACCATATACCACTCCCCCCATCCTCCTACACACCGTAACATCTCACTCACAGCCTCCCTCACGCCATACAAACACGCCCTTTACCACACCCACATCACCCTAATCCTCCCACCATGCCCTGTGGGAGACATCCTCGGCAGACCAGAGGATAGTGAGCCCCAAATCCAGTCCCCACCACCACCCCCAACATCCACCGACCCAAGCCCCAACAGTGGCCATGCCCCACTGTCACAAGACCTTCTTTTTTCCATTAAAATTTTAAAAATTCAGGGCCAACCAGGCTTTAATATCCTCTAAACAATCTAAAAGAGCTCTGATCAAGAAGCCATTCCTCCTCTTTAGTGGCAAGTAGATCTGGCAGCCGTCAGCATAGCAATGGAAGACAACTCCATGCTTTATCTGGATGGAACCCAGAGGCAATGCATACAGTGAAAAAAGCCGTGGCTGGAGAACTGAGCCCTGACTGAAGGACAATAGAGACCAAGGAACTGAAACCACCAAAGCAAACACCTGTAAACCATGACAGACACAGGCTCAAACTGATGAAAAAGGGCTGAGATTAAGGGAGGTTAGAGTCAGGGGATGGCATGAGGGCTCTAGAAGTAGTAACTTAAAAAAAAAAAAAACAACAAAAAACTTTAAGAAATTATTACACATCTCATGAGATGCTTTTAAACACATTCTGTGGAGCATTAAGAATCGAGTTAATTGTGTTAAATTATGTTGGATTAGATGATGGTTTCAAAGGGTTTCCTTTTTCCTCTTTTAAGTGCTCTGGTATTGATGCCAGTCCTGTCATTACCAAGGGCTCCAGTTTCACTTTGAAGTAGTTGGTTTTTATTGGAACCACAGAATCCTGGTTGGTGTGGCAAGATGTCTCAAACCAGAAGCCAAGATATTTGACAATATTGTCAGTAATTTGACAATATTGTTTCAAAACAACTTTATTTATGTTGCAACCTGAATTGAAAACATGGATTACAGCCCACAAATGCAACCAAACCAACTTCAGTGCGTGTATCATACAATACCTGGGAAAAAATAAAATTTAAATAAATAAAGTTTCCACCTGGATTAAACTAAGCAAATAGATCAAAGTCTCCTATTGGATAATTCCTGCAGGGTGATCATCTTTCAGCTGCAGCAAGTTATATAACTCCAACTGATACACCAAGTAGGTTCTGATTTCTTAAACAACCATGTAGAAAGAGACATCCCGTAGTCATGGAAAAGATGTTAGTCTGTTTAAAAAGGGTCAGATTGGGACTGGGCGGTATGGCCTAAACATAAAATCTCAGATTTTTTTCAAACCAAATCTGACTTCCGATTTTTATAGAATTTTCTTCCTTTTCTTTCTTAAAAACATATTAATCTAATTAAAAACATTATTAAACTGAAAGCTTTTGCTTGCCAAATGTGTTTGTTTTATTTAGTTATGTGAATGAATTACAGCAAAAAAAGTAAATAATGTCATAACTTTTCCACCGTATAAAACAGCTTCACAGCTTGCATAGAGATATGCAACACAACTGCATCCGTGATCTCTTTCCATCTGCATCCCTATCATATGGGATCCACTGAGGAAATAATTTCCATAATGTAGGTCGTCCCTTAATGAGAGTTTGTGGGCTGAAGTTTCTGTCTTCTGCATCTCAAAGAATGCAGCATTTGTCACTGCAGTTATATGCACAGCTAAAGTCCAGGCCTGAGTGACGGCTCACGTTACTGTATTTCTGTTAGTGCTTTCAGACAAACACCGCTCTGGTGCGGAGGGAGGGCTGAGGCCGCTACTAACTATGGGAATCCAAGGACAGCGTCACATCAATGTTTGGTGGAATCAGATGGAAGAAAAACAGCAGTAGAACTCAGGATGATGTTTAATAGTGAAAGTTAGAACATTTCCACATAAACAATGTGAAGGAACTCAAGGGACTGAACAGCTGTGTAGCCAGAAGAAAACCACTAACCAGTGAGTCTAACCGGAGAAAAGGGTGTCAGGTTGCTACGGAGCATAAAGACTGGACGCTGGAGCCATGGAAGAAGGTCATGTGGTCTGATGAGTCCAGATCCACCCTGTTCCAGAGTGATGGAGCAACAGGGTAAGAAGACAGGAGGATGAAGGGATGCAGCCATCATGCCTACTGCTACTGTACAAGCCTGTGGGGGCAGTCTATGATCTGGGGTTGCTGCAGTGAGTCAGGTCTAGGTTCAGGTCTAGGTTCAGGTCTAGGTTCAGCAACATTATGTGTCCAAAGAATGAGGTCAGCTGACAACTGAATATACTGAATGAGCAGGTTATTCTATCTTCCCTGATGGCACGGACATATTCCAAGATGACAATGCAGAATTCATGGGGCTCAGATTGTGAAAGAGAGGTTCAGGGAACAGGAGACATCTTTTTCACACATGGATTGGCCACTGGGAATATCTGGGATATTTGATCCTGTCTAGGAAGACACCAGTCAGAATCATGGGTTTGTTATTTTTTATGTCCTTGAGAAACAGATGATGAGTCAGGTCTTTTTAATGTTTTCCATGTCAGCTGAGATTAATAAAGGCATTTCAACAATGTACATCAAGTGTTTTTAAGAACAGACTGCCTCAAGTTAGTGAAGTGTCTTATTCTCAGTATTTCATAATTAGAATGAATTAAAATTAGATAGATTAGGATTATACTGGTTTGCAGTTTAAACAGACTGCAATTTGCTTAGAATAGTCATTTTGAACTCCCTGTAAAGACAGTCTGATATAAGGCACATTCAGGTTTTAACCATAAGGTTCTTAGGGTCTTAGGTGCCTTAGAGACTGGACTTCATCACACAGACATCATATATATAAACATGTGTCTACATGATTAGTCAACTCAGGGAATTTGAGGAATGTCATTGTCTGAAGAAGCTATAATAAGTGCTTCACACATATTTTAGTGAGATTCTTAGGAGACCTCACAGATTCTGCAGATCTGTTTAAGATGTCACTTTTGTAATAAACCATCATTTTTATTATACATCCAGCTGCGATCTGAAGCTCTTCTATTTTACTTCTCAACTATCTTTGTCACATCACCTGCTTCCACGAATAAAATGCACAATGGCATCACGGTCCAGAGATGAAGGTTACAACACAATGGCATCTCTTCATTGCAGAAACAACATTAGCAAATAAAACTTTGGTAGAATTAGTAGAAAATTGTATTCAAGTTTGCTAATTGTACATCTTCTATATGCAAATTAAAATAAACAATAAAAACATGGCTGTTGTAGAGTGTGAATGAGAACATCCAGTCTTCAGTATTCAGTGAAAAGGAATCAGCTGTTTGCAGAGTTGTATTTTGGTTCTTAAAGAATTTTCTGTTTTGTTGTCTTTGAGATTCATGAAATGCACAAGAACTTTTCAGTGCAACACAATGCATTGTGTGACAACAGTATTTGATGTGCTTTCCCATCATAAAGACTTAAAGCTCAAACTAAAGATGGCTGCCTGTTTAATTGATTATCAAGGATGTTTGAATTATGATTTATTGGAAATGTCGGTGGACAAAGCTGAACAGGTGTTTTTTTATGCCTGAATCACAATTCTCTTGACCTAACTTCTACTACCCAGATAGCAGACATAGCTGGGGCAAATCTGGGCTACGTCAGGAACTTATGGCTTAGTTATGGCACTGACAAGTAATTTGTGGTCTAGAAGTCCTAATACGGGAAGATTTTCCTTATAGTAATTTCCTTGTAGACCACATGTGGTGGTCATGTGACTGATTTTCGGAGGCCACACTCACATTTAGTCAAAAATTTGGTCCAAACAAAAATGCTATCTGGATGATGACCTCTCCAGGTCCAGCATATACCCTACTTCTCCCCTAGTAGCCGATGTGATAAACTCCAGCCCCCCACCGACCTTACATAGGTATTAGTGGTTCTAAACATCTCAAGGAGTGCAATGCATGAACACATGTAGCAGTGTCCCTGGTGACTGTAGGGATCAGATACACATTACAAACAAAGATGTCTTTCACCCACTGTCTGAAGCCCTTGGAGCTTTGGTCCAACAAAAACAGAAGTTAAGCTTTGAAGCCGTCCTCGGTGATTACATGATTTAATAAGAAAATGACTGGTCATAGTTCTCGTTGTAGAAATGGAGAATTTCAGCTCATACTAACACATTCTGACTGAGAAATAAAATGTTACTGTGTGGTTTTTATAGATATTCAGACTTAATGAAAACTGGAGTTTTCAACCACTGACTGCTCTTAGTTTCAGATTCTGTTGACAACATAGATAGTAAATGAGGACAGGTCTGATGGTCTGATCTCTTAGCCCATAGATGAGAGAACTCAAACATCTGGGTAAGATGATAAAACAAATATAAAAAACATCCTGGACCCACAGAAACACAATCCTTGTTAGAATCCTTGAAAGAGCTGTGATCAGAGGGTAGTAAATGGTTGAGGACAGACTGAGGCCCAGTTGTACCAGATGCAGCAGTAGAGTATGACGAGCCTTTCGGGCTGAAGCTTTGTCTGTAGAGGCCGACTTGGCTGCCACAACAACACCTACATAGGAGAAAACGATTGCCAGACCAGCTGAAACAAACACAACACAAGTAAAGGCTGTGTCATATTGATGGGTTAGAGACCCAAGTTGCACAGCTATCACAGAACAAACCTCTGTCACTGGCATCTTTTCAAATGGAAACTTTAAAAATAACAAGACTTTAGCAAGATTGTTTAATACACCAACAGTCCAGCATGCAGCAATGGCTACAGCTGTGTTTCTGATGGTGATAATGGAAGCATGCCTCAGAGGATAACACACCGCTACATATCTCTCTGAAGACATCACAACCAGAGTGAGAGGAGAGATCACAGTGGTGAGATTGGTGAAAATGAGGAGAGCAGCACATAGAGGATAAGATGTGCTGACTCTACAAACAGCCATCAGAAACAGGGCTTGAGATTTTGCCAACTGAAAGGTGTCTGCAAAAAGGAGGTTATAGAGAAGAACGTAGCGACTGGTGTCACAAAACACCGCTTTACTCCTCAGCATGAACAACATGATCCCATTAATGAAGAGAAACACACAGGATGGTATGGTACACAAAGCAGAAACCATCACCCTTTCCAGTAACCCCTGAAACTGCATTTCCAAAGACAAGTTAGAGTGAGATACAGAGGTGTTTGACATCGTGGAGACAATTTAAAACATGTAAAATATCAACCTGTTGATGTCAATGAAATACAAAAGAATGTACAATTAAATTAATTCCACATCTATTGTATGATCTGTTCCTCGAGGTTCACAAGAAAAACTCAATGATTGTTTCCATGTGGGCAGAGCTGCTCTGCAAGGTTAGTTTGGCTTTGCTTTTGTTTTATAATCTCTGTCCTCACGTGACGTCTAACATGTATGACATTGTTCTGGGATCGCTGGTGGTTGATGTAATGTGTTTTCCAGTTGTGGTTTTCAATGTGGTTTTGTTTCCAAGGCAGCTTGACTGTGATGAAAAAGTTGGGCCTTTGTCAACATAGTTATGTTTACTAGGTTTAACATCCAGCACTAACATAAAATAAAAGGCAGGTAGGTGTCGCTGGTGGCAGGTAAGTGACGCTAATGCTGTAGGTGACGTAGTTCCGGGGGAGACGGCAGATTCAAACTAGGCGCGCCCAAACATTTCTACTTTCATTTGATTGTATTTTGTGCCAACTTAATCAAAATATTCTTTAAAGTAGGACTATAGTGTCTTTAAAAGGTACACTCTGGAGCACAGCGGGGAGGATTTGGCCAGCCTGACAGATTTTATAGATCGTTGTTACGACAGAATCGTCATGGGGAAACCAAGCTACACTTCCACCCCCTCCACCTCATCCAAGTCCAAGAGACAGCGAAATGAGGATTCACCTGGAGCTATTTCACCACCGGGGAACGACTCAACAGATGTTCTGATCTCCATAGATAAGAAACTCAGTAGTTTTGATGCGCGTTTGAGTCTGGTAGAAATTCTCCACAAGGAGTTCCAGGCGCTACGTGAATCATTAGAATTCAGCCAGAAGCAGGTGGAAAGTCTGGCTGCAGAAAATGCCGGTCTCAGAGAGACGGTAAAATCCCTCACCGAGGGCTTGACCCGTCTCCCAGATGAAAATAAGAAGATTAAGGAAACGGTGATCGATCTGCAGGCGCGGAGCATGAGAGAGAACCTGGTATTTGCAGGGATTCCAGAGCAGACGGAGGAGGACCCCGAGACCACGGTGAAAAACTTCATCAAAACCCACCTGAAGCTCCCGGAGGAAACGGTGAAAAACATCTCCTTTCACAGAGTCCATCGGCTCGGCGGGAGGAAACCCGGGTCCAGCAGACCAAGACCCATAGTAGCGAAGTTCGTCAGCTTCAAACAGAAGGAGCAGGTGAAGAACCAGGGCCGCGAACTGAAGGGGACCAACTTCGGAGTAAACGACCAATATCCGAGAGAGATTCTGGACCGACGGAGAGTCCTGTTTCCCATCAGGAGGAAATCGATCGCCGATGGCGCTCGCGCTGTCATCGCGGTGGATAAACTGTTTATTAATGGACAACTGTACCGCGACCCGGACATCACTCCGTGGCTCTTCTGATCCCAGGTGCTGTAAGTCAATCTCTCCAAATGATCACTCTTAACTCGCCATTATAGATCACTGACAGTAGAACACACTGCTCGTCTCACCACAGCCTCTACACCTAGATCGATGTATTTTTTTCTGTTTTACCACTCTTCTCACTTTTCACTTTTCACTATCTTTCTATTTCACGTCTTCACTGTTAATTGTAATCCAGCTCGTAATATCAGCAGCGCACGCAACACCGTCAGGACGCACAGCCGCACCATACATGATACATATAAACACTCGCGTTTACTGTATGAGAGAACACGCATTAAGGTAGGACTACATATACGGACATTTAACATACGGACAAACGCGCGCAATCAGGCTGCATGCAAACACGCGCGAACACGCAGAGGGGTGCACAAAGACACACGCGTCAGTAACATGCATGAAGCATTAAACCGTTCACAATAACCATGTTAAAAATCGTCTGTTGGAATGTACATGGAGCCGGTTCCAGGGAGAAGAGGTTGAAGATCTTTAATAAATTACAGGAGCTGCAGGCTGACATTGTCTTACTACAAGAGACTCATTTAACAAACTCAACCATAGATCTTCTTAAAACAGCTCAGTTTCCTCATGTTTACTCAGCTTGTTACAATTCTAGGCAGAGAGGAGTAGCTACTCTTATTAATAAGAGACTAAATTTTGACATAGATAGCACAGTAGTGGGATCCGAAGGCAGATTTCTGATAACTTCATTATCTCTTGTAATATCAAATTATGTATTACCAATGTGTACGGCCCCAATGCAGATGATCCCTCCTTCTTCCACTCCCTGTTTGCTACACTCCAGAATTATTCAGATAACAGAATAGTGCTAGCTGGTGATTTTAATGTAGTCTTGACTGAACAAGATCGCTGCAGCACATCAGACAGTCATCGAGTCTGGCAGTCGTCAGAAACTATCAAACAGTACATGAAGGATTTTGGTCTTTGCGATGCTTGGCGCTCTCACCATCCTAAACTAAGAGAATACACCTTCTTCTCTTCAGTTCACCACTCCTTCTCTAGAATAGATTATATTTTAAATAGTAACTCACTAATGGGCGACATTTCAGAGACTCAGATACATCCAATCAGCATCAGTGATCACGCACCAGTTTCATTCAGTCTGAGAAACAAAAATAATAAACCGATTGGTAAAAGCTGGAGATTTAACACCTCTTTATTGAAAGATCCTGAGTTTATTGATTATTTTAAAAAAGAATGGTCAATTTATATAGAAAAAAATGACATGCCTGAAACTTCAGCGTGTCTCCTTTGGGAAGCAGGAAAAGCAGTAATGCGAGGGAAAATAATTTCCTTCTCCTCACATAAGAAGAAGAAGGAAACAGCAAGAGTTTTAGAATTAGAACTCAGGATTAAATCATTGGAGGAGGCTTACCGCATTTCCCCCGAAGAGCACACAATGAATAATATAAGGAAAACTAAATTGCAGCTTAAAGAAATTATAGATAAAAAAACACAGTTTTTAGTGCAAAGACTTCGCTTGGAGAACTTTGAACATAATAACAAATCTGGAAAGTTTTTAGCAAATCAACTAAAAACAAACAAGGAGAAAACAACAATCTCCTCTGTTAAAGATCAAGACGGAAACATCAGCCATGACCCAGACAAGATAAATGACACGTTTAGAAGCTTCTATAAAACATTATATGAATCACAGATTAATCCAACAGATGAACATATTGAACAATTTTTAAACAACATTAATCTACCAAAACTAAAAAATGAAAATAAAATAACTTTAGATGCACCTATTACTGTAGATGAACTCCACGAAGCTCTCCAACATATGCCCAACAATAAAGCCCGGGTCCAGATGGTTACTCAGCAGAATTTACAAGGAATTCTGGACAACGCTAGCTCCTACATTTTATAATATGTTGTTAGAAATACAGGAAAAACAAAAATACCGCAAAATATGAACTTAGCTAATATAACACTATTGCTAAACCAGGCAAAGACCCCACACTTCCATCCAGTTACCGTCCCATATCTTTAATAAATGTAGACCTGAAAATAATTAGTAAAGCTCTTGCCAGAAGGATAGAAAAAATAAACCCCTCTTATAATACATCCGGACCAGACAGGTTTTATAAAAGGTCGACATTCATCTACTAACACTGCGTAGACTAATTAACCTCATAGATTACTCTACTTTACATAATCTAGAATCCACAATCATTTCTCTAGATGCCAGAAAAAGCCTTCGACAGGGTAAACGGAAGTTTCTATTATGCAACACTAGACAAATTGGGTTTGGACCTGCTTTCATAGAGTGGATTAAAATATTATATAATAACCCAAATGCATGTGTGAAAACCAACGATCAAACTTCTCCAAGCTTCCGCTTACAGAGAGGCACCAGACAAGGCTGTCCACTCTCCCCCTCACTTTTTGCCATTTTCATAGAGCCGTTAGCAGCTGCTATTAGACAAAATATAGAAATTAAAGGAATCCAGGGCAAAAATATAGAACATAAAATAAGTCTTTATGCAGATGATGTATTACTCTTCCTTCAGAACTCACAAACATCACTCTCTGAGACAATCACTTATTAATAAGTTCTCATCAATATCTGATTATTCTATTAACTGGTCTAAGACTACAGCCATGTCCATCAACTGTGACCAACAAAACATCCCTAATATCAAAATACAGACAGGAAACATTAGATATTTAGGTATAAATATTTCCCCCAGATTATCAGATTTAACAAATTAAACTATGTTTCAGCTACTAAAAACAATAGAAGATGATCTCTTACGGTGGAGGCGCTTACCCATCTCACTAATGGGGAGAGTTGCCACCATTAAGATGATGATTCTACCTAAAGTTAATTATTTATTTTCAATGATACCCACTAAACCCTCCACCAGTTGGTTTAAAATCTCTGGACTCTTTCATATCTAAGTTTCTTTGGAAAAACAAGCCGTCACGTATCAGTCTTAAAACCTTACAGCAGGACTAAGATAGAGGAGGACTGGACCTACCAAACTTTAATCACTACTTTATAGCTAACAGGCTGCAGTACATCTCAAAGTGGCTCAAACCCAGTTATCTGGATGAGCCGTGGCTAGATGGGGAGCAGGCTATGTGTGAGGACTTAGTCATCTCTGACCTGCCGTTCATCAGCTCAACCATTAAACCATATAAGTGCTTTAAAAGCCTTAACATCCGTTTTTCCTTAATGGCTTGGTGGGAATTCTGTAAGATAACCAGATCTTCCCTCTTTCCATGTAGACTTACACCCATCTGGAACAACCCTGACATCCTGCAGAACAAAAAGATGATAAACTTCACTCAATGGAAGACTAAAGCAATACAACAGTTAGGACAGATAATAGAAAATGGAAACTTTGTATCTTTCAACACAATTGTCTCACAGTGTGGAATCAACAGCAATAAATTCTTAGAGTACCACCAACTAAAATCAATTATATGTAAGAAGTATACCCCTGTACAGTTAGACTTGCAGCTTCCTGTCAGAATAGCAGAATTCTTGAATCTTAATACTCCAAAATTATTATCAAAAATATATAGATTACTTGCAAAGCTAGAAGACAGGATATCTCTCCCAACTTCAAAGTGGGAAGATGATTTATCTAATAACTTTGATCAGAAAAGATGGTCACAAATATGTTTAAACACGTTTAAAATGACTCAGAATTCAAATATACAACTAATACAATTCAAAATTCTCCATAGAACTCATTATACAGGACACAGGATGTTCAGGATGGGCCTTTCACCATCAGATATCTGCCCACACTGCTCTGAGAACACTTCTGATAGCTACATCCATGCGCTGTGGTCCTGCACACCTGTCCAAAGGTTCTGGATTAAGGTGTGTGAAGATCTCTCAAAATGGTTTAAAACCAGTTTTTCTGCAAACCCCACACTTTGCCTACTGGGCGACCTGGGTGACACTAACATAGGAATACACTCCATAAACTTGGTCCTCGCAGTCTTATGCATCGCAAAGAAAACTATTCTTGTGAACTGGAAAGATAAGAATAATTTGTCTATCCAGCAGTTTAGAAATCTCCTGTTAGATCACATCAGCATTGAGACAATGTCTGCCTACTCCAGGAACCAATCAGATGACTTTCATTCCCTCTGGTCCCCTGTGACTGGCTACATCACCTAATGTAGGTGGAGGATTGCGGCTTCGCTGGGATGGGGGTGGATATGGGTGGGGGGTCCCTGGTGGCTTCGGGTCTCTGGTTGTCTCCTGGGTGGGGATCTCGGCTGCTCCGCTGCTGGGTCGGCTGGGGGTTCCGGTCTGGGCGGGCGGCATTGGGTGGGCCCCGGGGTGGGGCTGCCTCGTGGCGGGGGGGGGGTGGCTGCCGGGGTGCCTGGGACGGTGTCCGTCGGCCCCTGGCCGGGTGGCCGGTCGGGCCCGGGGTGGGCCGGGTGGGGGCCCCGGGCTCTGGGGTGTCGGGTCTCCCCCCTCTCCTGGGGGTGGGGGGTCTGCCGCTGCTGGGGGGGGCTGGGCCCGTCCGGATGTGCCGTGCCGGGGGTTGGTCCGTGCCCTGGTGCTTGGTCGCAGCCCCGGAACCTGGGTGGGGGTGTGTTTGTATATAGGTGGGTGTGTATGTGTGTGTGTCTGTAGGTATGCTGGTGTGTGGGTGGGTGTAGAGGGATGTGTGTGCTGTATGTGTGTGTGGGTGTGTATGAAGGTCTAGGTGTGTGCGTGTATGTGTGTGTGAGTGGTGTGCGGGTGTGTGTGTGGAGGTCTATGTGGGATGTGTGTGTGGGTGTGTGTGAAGGTGTGTATATATGAGTGTGTGCACGTGGAGGTCGAGGTGTGTGTGGAGGAGTGAAGGAGTGGGTGGAGGCGTGAGTATGAATGGAGGTGCTTGTGTGTATATGCAGGTATGTATGTGAGTGCGTGTGTAGTGGTGTATGTGTATGGAGGGGTATGAGAGTGTGTGTGTATGTGGGCACCGGTGTGTGTGTTTATAGGTATGTGCGTGAAGTGTGTGTGTGGAGGTATGTGCACGTATTGAGGTGTTGGTGTATAGAGGTGTGTGAGAGGGTGTGTGAGTGGCTGTGGGGGAAAAAAAAAAAAAAAAAAAAAAAAAAGAGTGTGTGTGCGTTTGCAGGGGGTTAGGACGTGTCCTCTGGGGGGCGCCCTGGCCAGGTGTTGGGGGCGTGGGCCTGGGGTTCCCTTCCTTTGCCTCGCCCCCCTCCCACTCAGAAAGAGGAAAGTGGCCCCTTGGGCTGGTGGCTGGCCCCTGGGGGGGTTCGTGGCGTGCCATGGGTTTGGGTGCCTGCTCCGGGCCTGTGATGCCCTTCGGGGCCGGCGGGGGAATGGGGGCGCCCTAAGCCACATGGCGGGTCGTCTTCCAGGGGGGAGGCTTACTCCCCTCTTGGACCTACATCTCCTGACCCATCCCCTCCCCCACTATCACTACATACACAGGTAGGGCTGTGGGAGGTGTGCTTGTTGCGCTGGGCGGGGGCAGGGGGGTCATCATAGTGGCCCCGTTGCTTCGCCGAGCGGCAGCATGCCTCCCAGCTTTTAATTCCACTTAGTCACTGAGCACAAATAACATTTGCAACATACAAACACGTTTGGGGGGTGGAACATGCGAGGTCAGGTGGGTGGGACTGCTCAGGTGGCCCGCCCCCTCCTCAATGCAGTTACCTGCCCCCAAATTTAAACCCTCTTTTTTTAATTGCAAACAGCACATAATTTTTTCCATCACTTGTGGGGGAGGGAGGGGGATGATGGGGTCTTCAAGCGCCCCTGTCTCCATGGATGGCCCGGGGGCGGGGCGGGCCGGGTGGCCTGTCGCGTTGGCCCGGGGCGTAGGCGGGCTGTCCCGGGGGGTTTTGGCTGCTGGCCCTGGGGGGAAGGTGCTGTTTGGGGGTGGGGAGTGGGGGCCTGGCTCGTGTCTCCTCGCCTCCTGGCTGGGGCTGTCCCCCGCGGCGTGGGTTGGGGGGAGGATGGTGGTGGGGGGATGGTGTTTGTGTGTGGTGTGTGTGGGTGGGGTGGTGGTGCGTGGGGTGGGAGAGGGGTGTGGTGTGGGGGGTAGGGTGGTGGAGGGATGGTGTGTGGGAGGGTGGGTGTGTGGAGGTGGATGCGTGGTGTGTGGGAGGGGGGGTGATGTGGGTGTGGGAGGATGAATGGTGGAGGGATGATGTATGTGTGGGAGGATGGGGTATGTATGGGAGAATGTATGGTGCAGGGATGGGGGAGTGTGTGGGTGGAAGGATGGTGTGTGTGCGGGAGGATGGATGGTGTATGGGAGGGAGGATGGTGTGTGTGTGGGAGGATGGGGTATGTTTGGGAGAGTGGGTGATGGAGGGGTGGTTGTGTGTGTGTGGGAGGATGGGGTACGTGAAGGTGGATGTTTGGTGTAGGAGAGGGAGGACGTGTGTATGTGTAGGAGAATGATGTATGTGTGGGAGGATGGGTAGTGGAAGGATGGTGTGTGTGCTGTGTGTGTGGGAGGTGTGAAGGTGGATGAATGGTGTATGAGAGGGAGGATGGTGTATGTGTGGGAGGATGAGTGGTGGAGGGATGATGTGTGTGTGGGAGGATGGGGTAGGTGTGGGAGAGTGTATGGTGGAAGGATGGTGAGTGTGTGGGAGGAAGGATGGTGTGTGTGTGGGAGGAAGGATGGTGTGTGTGTGGAAGGATGGATGGTGGAAGGATGGTGTGTGTGTGTGGGAGGACAGAGTATGTGAGGGTTGAATGGTGTATGCGTGGGAGGATGAATGGAGGAGTGGAAGGAGAGTGTGTGTGTTTGTGTTGTGTGTGTGTTGGTCTGGGGGGGGGGCAGGACTGGTTCTCGGGGACTGTGCGGCTGGGCGCTGGGGTGTGGGGCTGGCCTCTGGTGGTGGCCGTCTGGGCGGGCCGGGTCCCCCCCGGGTGGCGTGCTGGCCCTCGGCCTGTGGGGGAGGGGGGTGTCCCTGCGCTCCTGGGCCCGGGCCCTCCTGCCCCGTCTGTCCTGGGCGGCCGGTGCCCGGGGGGGTCGGGGACTGCTGGCCCTCGGCCCGCCGGGGCCCGGTGCCCTGTGTCCGCGGGGCGGCTCCTGCTGGGGTCTCCTGCTGCTGCCTTCCTGGGCGGGCGAGTGGTCGTCTCTGTGGAACCGGTCGGGATCTGTTGCCTGCGGGGGGGCTGGTGGCCTGGTCTCGGGACCGCTGGCCTCACTCTGGCCTCTGTCAAGTGAGGGTTGGCATCTGCATGATCACTCTGCATGGTCACTCCTTCCTGAACGTCTCCACACAGTCTTTGCGTCGCCGTGTGGCCGAGTTCTCCAACACATCCACACAGGTTTCTCTGCGCGTGTTCTTGAATATAGCAGTTTCACTTATATCTATTATCATATTTTTTTTTCTTTTTTTTATTATTTCTGTTCTTATTATTATTATTACTCTTACTCTTATTATTATTATTGTTACTATTATCAACTAGTTGTGTAATGACCTACTGGCTAGGATGATCTTAGCTATATATGTTGTAAGTAGTATGGATTACATGGTCTTCTGTATGATGTTTCAAGTCCCCACCCGCACTCCCCACACCCTTTCTGTCCCTCTCTCTCCCCTCCCTCTTCTCTCTACTTTCTTTTCTCTCTCTCTCTCTGTCCCCTCCGGTCGAGTCCAGCATTAAGAGTCTGATTTAATAAAGTTTCTCATGTCATCAAGAGGGACTTTATACATGTAGTATAAATCCCTGCTTGATAGAGTAAAATTGCCCAGCACCAGACGGCAGCCAGACAATCATTCTGTTTGCAACGATGCTGGACAAGACAGGTTTAAAAAAAAAAAAAAAATAGTTATGTTTACTAGGTTTAACATCCAGCACTAACATAAAATAAAAACAGGTATTTTGCAGGAAAAACAACATTTCATCTAATCAAAAATTTCACTGAAGTATTAAGAAGGTTTTATTGATATAAAACAAGCGTCTGATCATGTGGAAAAAGTAAGATCACATGCTTCCATTCAGATTTAGATTTTGATATGCGTCGTGTACACAATTGAATGGCAATTTATTGGTCCTGGATTCACACATGCTGTTTTTCTTTTTTTTTAAACCTTGAAGAATTACTAAGGCCTTGATGGAGAGCTGAAGCCCAGGAAAGCAAATTTACTCAACGATCCTCAACCAGTGTGGTAAGAGCTAAACTGCACAGCCCTTTCCCCCACTGCACTCATTTAACACCATCTCACAACTCAGGTGCTTATAGCAAATTGGACTGTTTCTTTTTTTTAAATCAAACACTCTCATTCTCCATCTATTCACCTCCTGGTAAGAGGGTGGACACTGCTGAACTCTGAGGAGGGAGTTGGGATCAAGTTATACATTGTTGTATTTGCATTTATTGATTTTTGTTTTCCCAACTGCTTTTTACATTGTTGCATAATCTGCCAATGGTCATGACCAAATACACTGTAAATGATCTGCACTTTAATTAATTAATTAATTAATTAATTAATTAATTAATTAATTAATTAATTAATAAATAATAATAATAATAATAATAATAATAATAATAATAATAATAATGAAGTACTCGCATAAAGCTTTTTTGCATCCTCCTGGAGTGAGCTTAGGTCTTCTATTAACACTTGTACTACTACTACCAGCCCACTCCAGTTAGTTTTAAATGGGGAAACTAAATTGCCCTCTCTACTCTGTCACAGTTAAGACAAGTGCTACATAAATGTGGCGAGCCAGCCAGAAGGATTGTTGTACAGTATTTAATAAACATTGAACAGTTATGGTCCCACATGCTGTGTTGGCTAAGAGCTTCGCTGGAAGTGAGGATGGTGATGAAGTGCTGGATTTTTTTTTTAAACGGTGTGGTTCAAGCAATAGAACAGGAACCATAGTTGATAAAGATTCTAAATTTAATGAACACCTGGTTGTTGAATATATTAATCGTGATGAGGTTGCTGTGCTACAACCACAATTGCCATATTTGTTTGTGGCACAGAATCCAGCAATTTAATATAATATCTTTTCTGACAGTTATATTCTTTATAACATATGGGCAGCACTAAGACTCAAACTTACTTGTCAGAACTGAAAACGCTAGCTAAAGCAACCGGCAAAGACTTTACTGAAGTATTGCAAGACATGATTTCTCAACTGAGTGACAGTTTCTCTGAGCTTCACTCTAACGCAGCCACTGTAAAAGACTCACCAAGAACCATATATGTGACGGGAAACAAGTAGTACCACATCAATCGCAAGAGCCTCCTGCAACAAACTCTGAACCAGCACCATCACCTCAGTCTCAAACAAGACCATCTCCCTCAAGATCTCCCTCTGCCTCTGATTTCAATCCTCCAGATGTTCAACAATAAGTGATGGAATATACCACCACCCCAGTCTGCCAATCCAGGGAACTGTCTCCGATGTCCACGCAATACTGCAGAGAGACAGACAGAGGCGTGTCAGCCAAGACAGCCCAACAGCATCCAGAGCCTTAAGGATCTCTGGGCGGACCTCATCCACCCACGGGGCCCTGCCACCGAGGAGCTTTTTAACCACCTCAGCGACTTCATCCCCAGAAATGGGAGAGCCAACACCAGGGTCCACAGACTCTGCTTCATCAGAAGACGTGTTGGTGGGATTAAGAAGGTCTTCTAAGTATTCCCTCCACCGCCTCACAATGTCCCGTGTCGAGGTCAGCAGACCCCATCCTCACTGTACATGGTGTTGGTGGAGCACTGCTTTCCCCTCCTGAGCCGCTGTATGGTGGACCAGAATCTCCTCGAAACCATCTGGAAGTCATTCTCCATGGCTTCTCCAAACTCCTCCCATGTCTGAGTTTTTACCTTTGCAACCACTGAAGCTGAGTTCCGCTTAGCCTGCCAATACCCATACCCAAAAAGGCCCGATAGGACTCCTTCTTCAGCTTGACAGCATCCCTCACTGCTGGTGTTCACCAACAAGTTCGGGGGGTTCGGGGGGTTACCGTCATGACAGGCACAGACAACCTTGCAGCCACAGCTACGGCTAGCTGCCTCAACAATAGAGGCACGGAACACAGCCCACTCGGACCTAATGTCCCCCGCCTCACCCGGGACATGGTTGAAGCTCTGCTGGAGATGGGAGTTGAAACTCTTTCTTCTTTCTGACAGGCGACTCCACCAGACGTTCCCAGCAGACCCTCACAACATGCTTGGGTCTGCCAGGCCTGACCGGCATCCTCCCCCACCAACTGAGCCAACTCACCACCAGGTAGTGATCAGTTGACAGCTCCGCCCCTCTCTTGTGTCCAAGACATGAGGTCGCAAGTCTGATGATAAGACTAAAAAGTTGACCATCGAACTGTAGCCAAGAGTGTCCTGGTACCAAGTGCACATGTGGACACTCTTATGCCTGAACAAGGTGTTCGTTATAGACAATCCATGATGAGCACAGAAGTCCAACAATGATGATCTTGCTCACACCTGCTCGGTGCCTCTCACTGGGAGTAACTCCAGAATGGAAGAGGGCTCAGCCCCTCGCAAGGACAGTGGTTCCAGAGCCCAAGCCGTGCGTCGAGGTGAGCCCAACTATATCTAGCCAGACCCGTTCAACCTTGTGCACCAGTTCAGGCTACTTTCCCACCAGAGAGGTGACATTCCACGTCCCTAGAACCAGCTTCTGCAGCCAAGGATCAGACCGCCAGGGTCCCCGCCTCGGGCAGCTGCCCAGCTCACACTGCACCCGACCCCTATGGCCCCTCCTGCAGGTGGTGAGCCCACGGGAGGGGAGTCATGTCACCCTTTCAGGCTGAGCCCGACTGAGCCCCATGGGCAAAGGCCCGGCCACCAAGCTCTCGCCTCCGTGCCCCACCTTCAGGCCTGGCTCCACAGGGGGGCCCCGGTGACCCACGTCCCTTCAAGGGAAACCTGGGTCCATGATTTGTCATCATCATAGGGGTGCTTTTAAGATGAATTATATGCAGAATTTATTGATACATTTCAGGATGCTGGACAGTTGACGTCAACCTATCTGCAATGGTTACAGGTCGCTTTGAACCTTGTAATAAAAAGAGGAGGGGGCAAAGAGGCAGATCTCAACAAACATTTATTAAACCAGTTCTGCTGAGGCTGCTGGGACATTGCTCAAAGTTTAGAATTGTAATTCATTCAGAAAAAGCTACAGCCACCTTCGTTTGCAGAGTTGCTGTTATTGTTGAGAACGGACAAAGATGGTAAAGCTGCAAAATCAGTGAGAATGAAAGATTTTGGGACAGCCAGACAAAAAGTCACAGTAAACTCTCAATTAATAAATGGATATGACACATGTACTGCTCTAACAACCATAACTCAGCATCAACAAGCAAATGACTGAGATCAAGAAATTTGTTCCAGTCCAGCCAGTTCATGTACACATGTGACCATAAGACCTGAAGTTTTCTGAGTTTGTTCTACCCCTTATGCCAATGGGTTTATAACGTTGTCCAATGGCAATCCCTTGACCTGAGGCCCAGGGAGAGTTTTTGGACAGAGTTTGTCCTCCCTCAAGAGGCTCCCCTGGGGGGGTTGGAGATGCACCCAGGGCATCCACAAATGTGTCTCGGGCCCATGCAGCCTAAAGGAACTTGAACTTGCTTACACCTCCCGCAGTCGGCTGGAAAATAAAGCTCAAATTTCTCACAAAAATGTGATGATGTCCATTTTGGTCCATTTTTAGTCATATTTTTTTTGCCTTGTTTGATTGACTCCAAACTTTACACGTTTGTTGGACATGCCACTAGGACCCACACATTCTAATTTCAGCCCTCTAGCATAAAGTATACTAGAGTTATGGTTGTTTGAAATAAAAGTGGCCACTTCCAATCCCTTAACATTGGGGGTCAGGAGGGTTGTGGACAAAGGTTATAAGGTCATTTTAGAAGATATCAACCTGAAATTTATATCACATACTCCTTGGTACTCCTGGTACTCCAGAATGAAACTTTCAAAATGATTTAAAATGAGTGGAGAACTGCACTAAGCATCACTTTGTGTTCCTGGTACTCTAGATTCATTGTGCCCCTTGTACTCCAGAAAGAAACACTTTGAAAGAATAAAGAGAGGTAAGATTTGCAGTATGCCTCGTTTGTGCCCCTGGTACTCCAGAACAAAACACTCTAAATCTTTTAAAGTGTGTGGATAACTTTAATACATATCACTCTGTGTCCCTGGTTCTCCAGATTCATTGTGCTCCTGGTACTCCAGAAACACTGAAAAATTTAAAGAGAGGGAATAATTCAACAATGTACAATTTGTGCCTTCTAAATCTTTTTTGTGCCCCTGGTACTACAGAACGAAACACTCTAAGTGATTTAAAGTGAGTGAAAAACTGCAATAAGCATCACTTTGTGTCCCTGGTACTCCAGAATGAAACCCTTTGAAAAATTTACAGTGTGGAGAATGGCATTATGTACCATTTGTGTCCCTGGTACTACAGAAAGAAATGGAAAGAGAGTGGATATTGCACTAAGCCCAGTTTCTCCCCCCTGCTATTCCACAAAGAAACACTTTGAAACATCTAGGATTGAGAAAAAAAAAAATAATAATAAAAAATCTGACCAGTCTGATTCATCTCAAACCCCGCCCCTCAGTATGCTTTGTGCTATCATGACAAAAAAATTGAGCTGGGGGGTCTATAGGCACCATGAGAAGCTGTTGTATCAAAATGGTCCAGATTGGACAAACTTTTTTTCTCTCTCTTTAAATTTAAAAAGCACATTTGACCAAATTTTACACTTTGTCCGATTTGCTTAATTATTGTTACATTTCTTGAGCATCCCACTAGGACCAACTAATCCAAATGTCAGACCTCTAGCATGAAGTAAGGTGGAGTTATGGCTGTTAGAAAAACTGTCCATTTCCAGTCCCTTAACATTGGAGATCAGGGAGGGATTGTGGACAGAAGCCATAACTTTGTCATCTTTCAAGATATCAAGCTGAAATTGATATGACATACTTCTTGAAAGTAGATGCATAGAGCTAGCGAAGTTCAGCTTTCTAGGACAAAGCTGAGTTATGGCCTCTGTCCACAAACCCATACTGACCTCCAATGTTAAGGGATTGGAAGTGGACAAATTTTTTCAAACTGCCATAACGCCAATATATTTTGTTATATCAACTCAACATTCTCTCAGGGCAAAAATTGTTTTTTTTTTAATCTGCTTCAAACTTGGAATGCTGAAAGGGTGAGTCACAGAGAAAGACAAACTGGTCCAAATTTGAGCACTCTAGCATGAAGTACGGCAGAGTTATGACAGATTGAAAAAAAAGTGTCCACTTCCTTTTCCTCAATATTGGGGCCAAAGGAGTGTTTGTGGAAAGAGGCCATAACTCGCTCATTTCATTTTCACCCCTGCAGCCATCTTTAAGACCGAAGGTCAATTTTTGGCAAGTTTTAGACCTTGTCTAATTTACTCCAAACTTTACAAGCTTGTAGAACAGGCCACCAGGGCCAACAGGTTGAAATTCCACACCTCTAGACCCCAGGATGGGGTAGTTATGGCCCTGGGAATTTCAAAAATGCTATGTAAAGTATTGGGAAGTGGACACTTTCCATTACTTTGCATGTGAGGCCTTTGTTTACAAGTGTGAATCAGGGTGGAATTTTGCACACAAACACATTAGGCTACCCGCGCGGCCCAAAATCCCTTAACATCCCTTAACAATCCCTTAACATTGGGGGTTCCGGGACCACACCTAACTTGGCAATCTTGAGAGGTATCGGGACGAAACCTGGCGACTGCGCTGGTGGGGCTTGGGGGAACCAGGCTGCTGTGTTATGCACCTGTTGGATAATGCCCTCGGGAATTGTGGGTTCTGTCCACTAGCCCTCCCCACAAACCAACATTAAACACGTTTGGGCTAAATATGTCTGGATCGAGCTGTCCTTGCTAGGGGCCCCTCTCCAAGGCCCCCAGGTGCCCCCCTGCAAATGGTGGTCAGATCAGATCATGTCTTAAAAAATGGTCTACCACCCCAGACCCCAGAGCAGCCTCAGGCGCAAAGATGAGGCCCCGTTTACTTATTTTGGGTTACCAGGGGACCCCTCCTATTAATACTGGTGCTCCTGGGGCCTCAGGGGCCCCCAAAAACACTTTGCATTGCAAGTGGAAAGAAATGCTACTTTGTGGACATGGGTAAGTGGTCCCGGACCCCCGTACACTGGGGTTTTATGGCAAATGGAAAGAAATGCCACTGACCGATTAATAACACAATGTTTTCATGGTTTAGCAGCACAAATCTGCACAGGCTTTTAGTTATTTATTTTTAACTTGTCCTGTTTAATATTGTAGCAGCAGAGTTATGGTCTGGCTGCTGTGTTGTGCCGAACAAATTTGCTTTGCCAAGAGGAGCTTTATGGGTATAAGGTTCCTTTTCATAATCTTATTTTTTCATTTCTTTGTTTAATTTTTTTTTTTATCTTATTTATTTGGTAGTATGAAATTTATGTAATCTTGCTGGACCTGACCAGAGGGGACAGAGGTTAAAAAAAATAAAAAGGACAATAACGGAGAGAAGTAAAAAGGAAACACACTGCCAGAGCCCCCCACGGTTCACAGGCCCTGGCGGGCCAAGATCGGCATGCCATTCAGCAGGATGACCAGAGCGAAGAGGCCAGAGGCAGAAGAAAACAGGGGTGTGAAAGGATCCCGTTGCCATTACTTTCACTGCTCATGTGTTGTTTACAATTAAAATTAAGATGCAGTAACCACACCATCCTGGGAGCAAGGCCACTTGAGCAGCCTTGCCCACCATGCACAACATGGCATGCCTCACAACAGTTGTTTGTGTTGTGTTCTTGTGTTTTGATGTCTAAATGTAATTAAAACTGATAGGCGAGCTGCCACAGGATGCAGCCAAGGAGTTCACTTAGATGGCCCCATCTGTTCCCCCTAGCATGACGTGCATGTCTCTCAAGACCCAATATGTGTGTGTGAGAAAGAGCAGGGAAGGAGAGCAGTCCAGGGATGTAAGACTAGAGGGAAGTGAACTTTCCTCCAGAGGATGAGCTGGTGGCGGCGGTAGGCACCACTTTTTCAGGGGAGGACCCCAGGGCCGGACAGGCCAGGAGCAGCTGTCCCCCACGACTAGGACATACACAACTGCAGCCGATAAGCCGCGGTCACCCACCCACCTCATGCCTAGGAGGGAAGGAGGGGAGGGGCAGGAGGATGGCGGGAGAACCCAGCTCCATGATACACCACCCCCAAGAGAGGGGGCCACCACCAGGCACCAGGGTCGGCATGGCTCAGCAAGGTAGAGCGGTCCTCTCGTAACCCAAGGGTTGCCGGTTCGATCCTCAGCCATGTCGAGTTCATGTCAAGGTGTCCTTGGGCAAGACCCGAACCCCTAATTGCTCTTGATGGGTCGTGGTTGAGCACCTTGCATGGCAGCTTCCGCCATCAGTGTGTGAATGTGTGTGTGAATGGGTGAATGTGATGTATAATGTAAAGCGATTTGGGTATCTTTCCAGGTACAGTAAAGCGCCATATAAATACGGACTATTTACATTTACCAGAGCTCAGAACCCCACCCAGCCCACCCCCAGAACGGCTACCTGACCAAGGGCCAATGCCCCAACCCTTGCCCCACCAGTAGTCATGCCCCACAACCATGAGGTGACCCCATCCACACACTCCACCCTTAGTCATTATAAAGGTGTTTAAATATATTTGTGACCATTCATTTTATTAAAGTTACTGGATAAGTCAGCCTCCCATTTTAAATTTGGAAGAGAGATTGAGTCTTCTAGTTTAGATAATAATCAATATAGTTTTGCTAATAGTTGTGGGGTATCGAGATTTAAAAATTCTGCTACCCTGATAGGTAGCTGTAAGTTGAATTGGTTAATAGTATATTTTTTTTTACACATAACAGATTTAAGCTGGTGGTATTCTAAAAATTTAGTGCTGCTGATTCTATATAGTGAAATCAGAATATTAAATGACAAGAAGTTTCCAGTTTCTATTTTATGTTCTGATTTTTGAGGCCACACTTTGTCTGGTCCCTCTCCTAGACACCTGTTTCCCATGGGTGACCCTACCAGGGGTATAAAGCCCCCGAAAACATAGCCACTATGATCATCAGGACACGCAAACTCCTCAACCACAGTAAGCCAGCAGCTCAGGGACGAAGTGCAGCTCAAAACACCCCTATTATGATGACAAATCATTGACCCACGTTTCCCTTGCCTGGAAGTGGGTCATCGGGGCCCCCCTCTGGAGCCAGGACTGGAGGTGGGACACATAGGCAAGTGCCTGGTGCCTTTGCCCGAGGGTGACATGTACCCCTCTCCCGTGGGCTCACCACCTGCAGGAGGGGCAATAGGGGTCAATGCCCACGTGGGCAATGACTGCAGGACCTGGAGGGGGAGGAATGGACCCCCTGATCTGAATCCGAGTGGTGTTCTGTTGTTGGACTTCTGGGCTCATCATGGATTGTCCATAACGAACACCTTGTTCAGGCATAAGAGTGGCCCGATGTGTACTTGATCCACCAGAGGGCGGGCTTTGGAGAAACCAATGCGGTCTGGAAAGTGGGTTTCCCCTGGACGGATCGGGCTGAAACTGACAGGACTTGCTCTTTGGATGTACATGAATCGGGCCACCAAGTTTCATCTCTCTGAAGGCAGAAGGCAGAAGGCAGTTTATTTGCATAGCACATTTCATGTACAGGACAATTCAAAGTGCTTTACATAAAACAAAGATATTACAGATATTTAGAAATAGTAAAAGGCATCAACACATAATCAACACATAATCACAATAAAATAATAAATTACATTAAAATGATTAAAGCAAGATAAGTTAAAAAAAAAAAAAAAAAAAAAAAGTTAAAAAAAAAAGTTACCGTGCAGATTTCATGCATAGGCACATGAGAAAGGAATGTTTTTAACCTGGATTTAAAAATGTCTACATTTGGGGAAAGTTTAATCTCCACTGGCAGTTTGTTCCATTTGTTTGCAGCATAACAGCTAAATGCTGCTTCTCCATGTTTAGTCTGGACTCTGGTCTGGACTAGTTGACCAGAGTCTTTGGATCTAAGAGTTCTGCTAGGTTTATATTCTCTGAACATATCACAGATGTATTCTGGCCTAAACCATTCTGGGATTTGTAAACAAGCAGAAGGGTTTTAAAATCTATTCTGTGACTGACTGGAAGCCAGTGTAAAGATTTCAAAACTGGTGTGATGTGTTCAGATCTCTTAGTCCTGGTTAAAACTCTAGCAGCAGCGTTCTGGATGAGCTGCAGATGTTTAATGCTCTTTTTAGGAAGTCCTGTTAAAAGACCATTACAGTAATCCAGTCTACTGGAGATGAATGCATGGATGAGTTTCTCTTGGTCTTTCTGGGAAACTAAATTTTTAATTCTGTTGATGTTTCTGAGCTGGTAAAAAGCTGTCCTTAGTGACAGCTTTGATGTGGCAGCTGAAAGTCAGATCTGAGTCTATCAACACTCCCAGGTTACGAACTTGGTTGGTGATTTTAAAAGCCCGAGTCTCCAGGTGTTTGCCAATGCTGACCCTCTTGTCTTTGCTACCAAACAGAATAATCTCAGTTTTGTCTTCATTTAATTGTAGAAAATTCTCCCTCATCCAGGTGTTTATTTGCTCCAGACACTGACACATTAAGTCTATTGGACTGCAGTCAATCTGGTGACAGAGACACATAAGTTGTGTATCATCTGCATAACTTTGATAACTAATGCTATAGTTCTGTAATATTTGACCCAAAGGGAGCATATACAAGTTGAACAGAAGAGGTCCAAGGACTGACCCCTGGGGGACTCCACAAGTCATGGCCACTCGCTCGGATTCATAGCTGCCGATCGTAACAAAATAACTCCGGCCTTCTAAATAGGACCTGAACCAGTTAAGGACCGCTCCAGAAAGTCCAACCCAGTTTTCCAGCCTATGCAACAGGATTCTGTGATCTACAGTATCAAACGCAGCACTGAGATCCAACAGAACCAGGACTGATACTTGACCAGAATCGGTATTCAACCTAATGTCATTTAACACTTTGACCAGAGCTGTTTCAGTGCTGTGATGAGGTCGGAAGCCGGACTGAAATTTATCAAGATTTCCACTTTCATTTAAAAAGTCATGAAGCTGGTGAAATACAACTTTTTCAATAATCTTGGAAATAAAAGAGAGGTTAGAGACAGGTCTATAGTTGTTCATTATAGAGGCGTCTAAAGTCCTTTTCTTTAGGAGTGGCTTAATAGCAGCGATCTTTAGTGACTTGGGAAAAATGCCTGATGCCAGTGAGCTGTTAACTATCAGTAGGAGATCACTTTCTACTGAGGTAAAAACTGTTTTTAAAAAGTCGGATGGTATCATGTCCAGAGTGCATGTTGTTGATTTCAAATGCCAAACTGTTTCTTGTAGGACTTTTAAATTCACCATTTTAAATTGCGACATGACAGCAGAATTGTTTCCTGGTTTTAGGCACAGACTAATTTTCTTGTTTGACTGTGTGGAATTAATATTTTGCCTAATTGTTTTAATTTTTTGGCTAAAAAAGTTTGCAAATTGGTTGCATTTCTCAGTGGAAAGGAGCTCAGGGCTTATCTGTTTAGGAGGATTAGTAAGTTTTTCAATCATAGCAAACAGAGTGTGAGAATTGTTGACATTCCTGTTAATCATTTCAGATAAATGCAGCTCTCTGGCCTTGCACAGCTCATTGTTATAGTTACGCAGGCTTTGTTTGTACAGCTCATAGTGAATTTGAAGTTTATTTTTCCGCCATTTCCGCTCAGATTTTCTGCATTCTCTTTTTAGGCTGGTAACCACAGTGGTGTTCCTCCATGGTGTTTTCTGTTTGCTCAAGTTGCTCTTGATTCTTATTGGTGCAACAGCATCCATTACATTCAAGATTTTCAGATTGAAATGATCCAGGAGTCCATCAACGGACTCTGCACTGGTTGTTGGTAACATAGCCTCCACAAACTTAGCACTTGTTCTTTCATTAATGTACCTCTTCCTAACGGAGAAGCAGGTTGGTTGAACATTCTGAGTGATCAGTAAATCAAACAAAATACAAAAATGGTCAGACAAGGCCAAGTCAGTGACAGCTACAGAAAAAATTTCCGCACCCTTTGAAATAACCAGGTCCAGAATGTGACCTCGAATGTGGGTCGGTTCTTTTACATGTTGCCACAAACCAAACATGTCCAATATGGAACAAAATTCCTTGACATTACCATCCGTCATGTTATCTATGTGAATGTTAAAATCCCCAGTTAAGATGAAATGGTTAAAATTAGTAGAGCTAACCGACAATAATTCAGAAAATTCATCAATAAAATTTACACAGTGTCCTGGACGGCTGTAGATGATTAGAAATAGGATTTTAGGAATGCCCCTTAAAATAAAACTAAGATATTCAAAAGAAGTAAAATCACCAAATAAAATTTCTTTACACTGGAATGAATCTTTAAATAAAGCAGCTTCTCCTCCCCCTTTCCTCCCGTTTCCACATTTATTCATAAAACTAAAATGAGGGGGTGCTGTTTCATTAAGAACTGTAGCACTTGTGTCTTCTGTTAACCATGTTTCTGTCAGAAAAAGAAAATCTAAACTGTGAGAAATGATGAAGTCATTAACTAACAGTGACTTGTTGGACAGAGATCTAACATTTAGTACAGCTAGTTTTATGAAGTTTACACTAGTCTCTGTTGTATTCTGAGTTATACAAGGTACAGTTAACAGATTAGATCGATTCACCCCACAAACTGACCGTGTTCGATTCCTTATTTTGCTAACTAACACAGGAATCCTACTGGGTCCAGGCTTGATCTCAGAACAGCTGTCAGTAGTAGCAAAACTACAGCAAGGACCCTGAATGCATCATGGCATGTTATCTTTGTTGTGAATTCTGCTGCTCTGTGAACCACCTACACTTCCTCCCGTGCCCTGGTCTGCCAGGACAGACGATCTAAGAGGAGGATGAGGAGGGGGAGGGGGGGAGCCCTGTATTTCTTGGTAGATGGTGGTCGCTGGGGTTCAGACCTGGATAGAGACATCCTTTTAAGACCTTGGGTGATGTGGAGAAGAGGGTCTGGTGAGGGGGGAGAGCTGGCAGTTGATCGCTTCTCTGCTGTGTCCTTCGCTCTTATCTGTACACTCATGTTTGGGTTTGCCGTCCCAACAGCATGACGCAAGTGTGCACCAAGTAATCTGCATCCAGTTAGATTTGGATGCACACCATCAGGTCTGAATCGCTCCTTACAGTTCCAAAAGATATTGAAGTTATCAATGAACTTTATCCCATGGGTGATACATGCGTTTGATAACCATGTGTTCAGGCCAAGAAGTCTACTGAAAAGTTCAATCCCTTTACCCGCTGTAGGAATGGGTCCTGAAATGTAAACATGGTGTGCTCCCAATTGACACAGTCTCTCCAACAGCAGAGAAAAGTCTTTTTTCAGGATCTCAGAGCCAATTTTCCTCCTCAGAATATTAAAAGACCCTGTATGGACAATAATCTTCATACCATCTGGATGTGAAGACAGAATGGTCGGCAACATCTCTATGAGGCCAGATCAGTCTCAATAAGAATGAACTCACGCCAGGTGTTTCACAAATGCACACGCTCTGGTTTGCATTCGTATTTCAGAATCGGAAATGCACACGCTCTGGTTTGCATTTGTATTTCAGAATCGGAAATGCACACAATCTGTTTCACAAATGCACACGCTGTGGTTCACAAATATAATTTTGAGGCACACTTGTAAGATTATACGAATTGCTGAACGTGCATTTACGAACTGCTTCTCATTTGTGAACATCTCTGCATTCGTGAGAGAATTCTCTGCGGTGGATTTTGAGACTCCCCTGACGCCGCAGTGTAACGAATCTCACCATTGGTTGACTAATCTGTCAATCAAATTTCCGAGTGTGATTGACAGATTCATCAGTCAATCAGTTAATTCGATAACATTACATGATCTACAACGAGGGAATGTAAGATAAATGTGTTACTTACAGGTTGTGATTGTTGCGTCTCCTCCATGTCTGCCCGCTAGTTGGACTTTAACTACCAAGCTCAAATAGCAGTATTAGCTCTGCGACAGGTCTAAAAGTGTGGAGAAAATGTAAGTAGCAGTATGATTGGCTGAATGCAAACACACCTGATTGACTGATGAATCTGTCAATCACACTCGGAAATTTGATTGACAGATTAGTCAACCAATGGTGAGATTCGTTACACTGCGGCGTCAGGGGAGTCTTAAAATCCACCGCAGAGAATTCTCTCACGAATGCAGAGATGTTCACAAATGAGAAGCAGTTCGTAAATGCACGTTCAGCAATTCGTATAATCTTACAAGTGTGCCTCAAAATTATATTTGTGAACCACAGCGTGTGCATTTGTGAAACAGATTGTGTGCATTTCCGATTCTGAAATACAAATGCAAACCAGAGCGTGTGCATTTGTGAAACAGATTGTGTGCATTTCCGATTCTGAAATACGAATGCAAACCAGAGCGTGTGCATTTCCGATTCTGAAATACGAATGCAAACCAGAGCGTGTGCATTTGTAAAACACCTGGCGTGAGTTCATTCTTATTGAGACTGATCTGGCCTCATACATCTCTGTCAGTTCCCTGACTGATGTATCAAAAAGTGTTAGATTTTCCGTCTTTGCCATCCTCACATGCTGTTATAGAGTCCCGAATCAGAATTGTGTCTATTTGTTTTTGTGTGGAGGCGCCGATAGCTTCTCTAGTCCTCCTGTTTGTGGAATTTTGGCCTCTCCTCCTGGTCTGGTTAGAGCTGGCCTGAGTTTTAGGGCTATTTCTTGAATTTTGATATATCCTTGCATTAAATTCATCATCATTCATTTTAATATGACTCAACACATCATATTTATTGTGCAGTGAGACTTCAGGTGGTGGAGTGAGTGCTGGAGCTTTAAATTTCCTGCTGGATTTACCTCTGCGACGAACAACATTAGACCAGGTTCTTGCTGGGGTTGATGACTTTGGTCTGGCACCAACAGTGTTCCAGAAGGAGAGATCAGTCTGATGGTCCGGTTTGGGATTTTCCTCAGCTATTCCAATGTCATTTGAACACATCCAGGGAAGTGTATCAGCCAGGTCTGTAGCGGGAGGCTCCACATTCGACATGCCTTCGCGTATGAAGATGTGACTCAATCCATTTGACAACTCAGTAGCATGTACAGAAGCTACTACAGAGTCAATAAATTCTTCATTCACACGAATGTCTTGCAGTGTTTCAATCCTCCTCTCCAACTGTGTTATCCTCAAAGAAAGTTGCTCACACTCAGTGCAGCTCACTGATACTGCAGGGTTAGGAGACATCATTCCACTAGTTCTCCGATGGAAATCAACTAAATTTATCAAAAAATATATTCGTTCCAGTGATTTATAAGTGACCAGGAGTCCTTGTTCCTAAATTTCTTGCTGGTAAAGATAAGGAAAAAGAAGAAAAAAAAGAAGAAAAATGCAAGCAGAAAGGAGAGCAAAGCAGGAAGCGTCCGCACGGCAGCAAAGCAGGAAGCTAAAAAGCTGGGACAACGCCTGGCCGAGCCACGAGCTCTGAAATGGGAGTATACCTGCAATACCGCAATATGGGGCGTCCGTTCCGAGCCGCGGACAACGGGCCATAACTCGGTCATTTCGGAACAGATCAGGCTCAAACTCGGAGGACACACGCAGAGGACCTTGGTGGACATGTCCTGTGAGTTTGATCTCTCTGAGACCAGGCGGTGGGGAGTTATGAGCTAAAAACCTCACCTCTTTAAAAATCTGGAGCTCTGCGACATGTCGCCGATTTTACTTTGGCGTTCTTTTTCTGCTTATGTGACATAGCTGAAATTTCCCTTCAAGGTAGAAAAGGCTTCAAGGAAGCCCCCTTGCAAATTTGAGCCTTCTACCTTCAGGAATGGGGGAGTTCTGCGAGTTGTGGAAGTTTGGACCACGTCTGACACTCGGATTCTGGGCTTTACACCATGTCATGGGAACAGAAGCTATAACTCAGTCATTACTGGACAGATCGATCTGAAATTGATGTGACAGACTCAGTGGACCTTCAGGAGTCTGAAACTGGAGTTTCACCTTTCTATATGCAGGTATGACCAAGTTATGACCGAGTACTCCAACTCGACCTGAGGCGCAATGATAAAGTCTTACACGTGTACACTTTTAACTTCCAAATGCCATAACTGGACTGTATTTTGTCTGATTTTCTTCAAACTTAGAACGCTTATGGGGGGCTTCACAATGGACAAGTGGTAGAAATTTGAGGAACCTAGCTTAAAGTATGACCGAGTTATGACTGATTAAAAATCCATCCGTACGTCTAATACTTTTACATTGGGCGTCAAGTCGGTGCCGAGTACAGCGGTTATAGTGTGGCCATTTCTGGACAGATCGCTCTGAATTGATGTGACTGACTCATGGGGGGTTTAGGAACATAAATCTTAAGTTTCAGCCGTTTTGGTCCAGGAATGAGGGAGTTATGAACTCAAATGTGACGGCCGCCATATTAATATGCAGACATGTCTAATGTACGGTTTAACGATCTTTTTCTGCTTGTCTGTCCCGTGGTACATGGTACAAGGAACCCCAGTTTTAACTTTCAGCCATTTTGGTTCAGATTTGGGGAAGTTATGGCCTTTTGAACACGTTACTGTACACATGTAAGACTTTATTATTGCACCATCAGTTCAGGTTCATGTACAGCGGTTATAACTTGGACATTTCTGGACAGATCGATCTGAAATTGTTGTGCCAGATTCAGTGGCACAACTCCTCCTTCAGGAGTCTGAATCTGAAGTTTCAGCTTTCTAGATCCAAGTATGACCGAGTTATGACCGTGTACTCGAACTCGACCTGAGGCGCAATAATAAAGTCTTACAGGTGTACACATTTTTTTCAAACTGATATAGCTGGACGGTACTTGGTCCGATTTGCTTCAAACTTGGAACACTTATAGAGGGGTTCACGCTGGACAAGTGGTATAAATTTGGGGACCCTAGCTTAAAGTGTGACCGAGTTATGAGCTGTGTACTTGAACTCGACCTGACGCTCAATGATAAAGTCTTACACCTGTACACCTGTTTCAAACTGACATAACTGGACTGTACTTGGTCCGATTTTCTTAAAACTTGGAACACTTATAGGGGGGTTTATAATGAACAAACCCCGAAATTGGAGCACCCTAGTGCCTGCCACACACATCATGTGTGGCAGAGTTATGACAGATTGAAACCCACTGTACACATGTAGGACTTTATTATTGGGAGTCAGGTGGAGTTCGTGTACAGCGGTTATAACTTGATCATTTCTGGACAGAATGAGCTGAAACTCACAGGACACACTCTGTGGATGTTGAGGAAGACATGTAAAATGATTCAGAGTTTTCTGACCAAGGATTGGTGAGTTATGAGCGAGAGAAGTCTGACTGACTCGCGCTGCGCACTCTACGCGAGGTAGGAGCTCTCTGCTGCGGGCAGACAGCGTTTAGAGGCCATAACTCGCTCATTTCTCAACGGACCAAGCTGAAACTGATAAGACACACTCATGGGATATTGGGGAATTGGTGTGTAGTTTCAGAATTTTAGGGCAAACGGTTATGGAGTTATGAGCAAGAGTTGGGCGACTGCGGATCAGCGGGTGACAGAACGTACGCTGGCAGGAATTGAAGCGCTGTGCTGCGGGGAGACGGAGGAGGAAGGCAGGGGAGAAACCCACAGTGTACCGAGGGCCATAACTCGGTCATTTCTCCACGGATTGTGCTGAAACTCACAGGATCTACTCATGAGGAATTGAGGAACATGTGTGCAAAGTTACACGTAATTTGCACAAAGCATGGCCCAGATATGACCAAGTACTCATTGGTACTGGTACTGGTACTACACAGTGAAACACATACACAGTGAAACACATACACAAAGTCCCATTTGTGCCCCTGGTCCTCTAGAATAAAACATTAAAATGAATAAAAGTGAGTGGAAAACTTTAATAAACACTGTTGTGCCCCTGGTACTCCAGCATAAAACACATAAAATATTCACCAAGTGTGTTCGTGCCCCTGGTACTCTATGAAAAAAGGTATAAAAGTGAGTAAAATTAAGTGAAAATGTGAAATAATTACTTTATTGGGTCCCTGTTATAAGTATAGTTATAAGTATATTCACTCTGCCCCTGGTACTCCACAGTGAAACACTCTGAAAATATTCACTAAGTGTGGTTGGGCCCCTGGTACGCCCAAATGAACACTTGACTCCACAATCCAGTCAAAAATCAAGTTCCTCAGATGTCCTTCAAACTTGGGTAGCTGAAAGGAGAACATACGAAGAACAACTGGTGCAAATTTCAGCTCTCTAGCATAAAAAATGGCCGAGCTAGGCCAGTTTGAAAAAAGTGTACACGGCTAAAACTTTAACATTGTAGGTCAGGTGGAATTCGAATACAGAGGCTAAAACTGGGTCAAACTTGGTCCCAGAGGGCTGAAACTCACTGGGTGGACTCATATACATCCACTGAGTGTGTAATATCAATTTCAGCTTGATATATTCAGAAATGACCGAGTTATAGCCCGTGTACTCAAACTCAACCTGAGCCTCAGTGTTAAAGTATTAGCCATGTACACATTTTTTTCAAAACAGCATAACTCCCACATACTTTGAGCTATTGCGCTGAAATTTGAATGTGGGGTTCCTGGGGGCCTCGGGAACTCATGGTGTGAAGATGGCGATGTTTGGACAAAGTTTAAGTTTTTACACTTGTAAGACTTCAAGGTAATTTTTAGGTGATTTTGTTACCTTGTCTGATTCACTCCAAACTTCACACGCTGGTAGTACATGCCACCAGGACCAGGTGGCTGAAATCTCCCCCCCCCCAGACCCCAGGACGGGGTAGTTATGGACGTGGAAAGTGGGCCCATGGCTGCCCTTTTGTTTACATGTGTGTAGAACGCTGGCGTTTTGCACACAGACTAGTTAGCTTCACCCTCCCACCGCACACTTATAGGGCATGTCATTAGTGATTAGTGACCCGAGTTTGGGGTCTCTAGCCCCTTCCCAGGCCGAGATATTAAGATGTGTGTTTCTTCCTCTACTTTAACATGGAGGCCTATGGAGGCCTGCTTTCTGAAGTGAGAAACGGGGTGGCTTTCTGTGCACGAAAGATTTCGCGTCACCCTCCCACTGCACACTTGTAGGGCATGACCTCAGTGAATAGTGACCTGACTTTGGGGTATCTAGCCCATTCCCGGGCCGAGATATTCAGGTGTGTGTTTCTTTTCCCATACTTTAACATGGAGGTCTGGAGAGGCCTGTTTTCTGAAGTGAGAAACAGGGTGGCTTTTCGCACATGAATGATCTATCTCCACTGTTCCACTTCACCCTCGTAGAGCATGACCTCAGTTTATACTGACCTCATTTTGGGGTGTCTAGCCCGTTCCCAGGCCGTGTACGGCCCAAAAACGTGAGGTTGACCTCCATCGGCGTTACTTTAACATGAAAGTATGAAACGGAGTGACTTTTCGCACACGAATAACTCATCTCCACCGTTCCACTTCACACTTGTAGGACTTGACCTCAGTTAATACTGACACGATTTTGGGGTTTCTAGCCCATTCGGGGGCCGCGTAGGACCCCGACACAGGGGCGACTGTAGCCATCTATGGAGATACAATGGAACGGTTTTGGGGGCCCTGCGCGGCCCCCGAGGCTCCGAGAGGGCCCAGATTCGGCGTGGGCGTGCCATGCTTTTTGGTAGGGTAAAGCCTATTGGAAATTCATTGGACATGGACAGTAATTTTTTTGGACAAAATTTGTACAATTTTGATCAAATTTGGACAGCATGCCCTTTCTCCAGGGCCCCGATCAGAATCCAAGAGCTGGGGGCCTCAAACCCTCTCGGAGGCTACTTCCTTTTCTGAGCGTCATACCGACGTAGCGTCAATGATAGCCCACTGAGCACGTCCCCCTCATGACCCCTGTCCAGTCTGACGACAATCGGACGCAAAACCAAAAAGCTACGGCCTTAATTGATAACCAGGTGAAAGGTCCTCTCAATAAAGCTGCAGTGAAGCTGCATTATATTTGTATTGGGGGATTTGGGTAGATTTTTGACCCCTCCTATTTCGGACCCCGAGGGTCGAATTCACCCCAAATCGCCCGGGGACGCTGTGAGCGCCTCGGGACACTAGAAGGGCCGTGATTTGCCCGTTTTCAGCTCGGGGGTGCCCTGGGTGCCCCAAATTTTTTTTGGCTCCAAAGGGCCTCCCGTGGTGTCAAGCGATCTAAGGTGTTTCCAGATATCTGGGACCAAAGGGCCCCCAAAAAAGCAGGTTCAAAGCTTTGTATCCCTTAACACAGCCCAATGTGAAAGTATTGCAGTCGTACGCCAATTTTTTTTTTTTCAAACACTTAAATCTCGGGTTAAGGAGGTCTGGAGACGGGGTGGGGGGGGTGGGGGGGGTGCTGGTGTTTGATAGGGAGTATCGGGGTGGGGGGTCCTCTGAACAGTAATCGAACGTCAAACGGGACCCCGGACCACTTTGGGGCAAAAGTTGCTCGGATCGAGCTGTCGTCGCTAGGGAGTGCTCTCTGAGTTCCCCGGAGGGTCCCCTGCGAACGGCAGTCCAATCTGAGCACTTTTGGGGGCCTCAGGCACATAGAGGAGGCCCTGGAGCCCAAGGACTTGCGGTCACAAGTCTGATGATAAGACTACAAAGTTGACCATCAAACTGTAGCCAAGAGTGTCCTGGTGCCAAGTGCACATGTGGACACTTGTGGATGCTTGAACAAGGTGTTCGTTATAGACAATCCATGATGAGCACAGAAGTCCAACAATGATCATCATGCTCACACCTGCTCTGCGCCTTTCACCGGAAGCAACTCCAGAATGGAAGAGGGCTCAGCCACTCGCATGGACAGTGGTTCCAGAGCCCAAGCCGTGCGTCGAGGTGAGTCCAACTATATCTAGCCAGAACCGCTCAACCTTGTGCACCAGTTCAGGCTCCTTTCCCACCAGAGAGGTGACATTCCACATCCCTAGAGCCAGCTTCTGCAGCCAAGGATCAGACCGCCAGGGTCCCCGCCTCGGGCAGCTGCCCAGCTCACACTGTACCCGACCCCTATGGCCCCTCCTGCAGGTGGTGAGCCCCCGGGAGGGGGGCCATGTCACCCTTTCAGGCTGAGCCCGACTGAGCCCCATGGGCAAAGGCCCGGCCACCAAGCGCTCGCCTCCAAGCCCCACCTCCAGGCCAGGCTCCAGTGGGGGGCCCCAGTGACCCACATCCGTTCAAGGAAAAGCTGGGTCAATGGCTTATCATCATCATGGGGGTGCTATGAGCCAGGTTTCATCTGGTCCCTCCCCTAGACAGTCGTTTGCCATGGGTGACCCTACAAGGGGCATAAAGCCCCCGACAACATGGCTACTAGGATCGTCAGGACACACAAACTCCTCCACCACGGTTAATTGGCCGCTCAGGGAGGAGTGGTTTAAGATCAGCTCTTATTTAATGATTATAGCAGCTGGAGGAGGAGAAGCAGCTGGAGGAGCTTCCTGATCTGGTGGACTAAGAACTTTATGTCCTTGGGGAAACACGCACAGATGAACATTCAGTCTCCTCATTATTGTTGTAATTTCTGAGATGTATTATTGCTTAAAATGGACGTCTCAGATTCAACTTCACTCTCAACAATCGTAAGCTAGCTTGCTATCTAACCAGCTGCATAGTCCATGCTTTTTCCTGTCTCTGTTGAAACAACAACGTGCATGTGCACAGGAGAGTTTTCTGGATGGGCAGGACAGTGAGCTGCCTGGCTGCTGTGAGTGAGAGAAGCTGAACTATATAGTCCTATGTAGACGCTTCAAACTCTGTCAGTTTGTACTCTGTTTGCGATATAGACATTTTATGTATTGCATGTAAATCTTCTTGGAATACATTGAATATATCTGATATATTGCCCAGCCCTACATCCAAGCAGATAAATACTGAGTGGTTCAGGTAATCCCTCAGTACATTTTTTTTTTTTAACCTGTCCTGTCCAGCATCATAGCAAGCAAAATGATAATCTGGTTGCTGTATCGTGCTGAACAAATTTGCCTATGGGTAGGGCTCCTCTTGATAATCTGATTCATTTATTTATTTATTTACTTTGAATCACGGAATCTATGTAATCTTGCTGGACCTGACCGGAGGGGACAGAAAAAGATGGAAAATAGCATAAAAATGCAAAAGGGAACGAAGAAAGGAGACAAAAACATCACAGACAGAAGGAAACGACCCTTCAATCCAAACTATTACCATACAACAAACTGTTACACCTGTACATGAACACACCAAAAAAAAAAAAGAAAGACATATCGTGAAAGTAGCATAACAGCAACCAGATACTAACTCACAGGAAAAATAAAAAGAAGAATTATCTCTTAGTATATAAACCCACTGGACAACTCAGTGACTGTGTCAGCATGCAGAGCATGTGGAAGAGGAGTGATCAGTGATGAAGAGTGGTGAGTAAGATCACACCTCTACGGAGGTCAGCGGCAGATCAGGGCAGCCCAGAGACCCGGGTCCCCAGCAGCAGCCCCAGAGCACTAACCCAAGCCACTCCACCATGAAGACGACTGAAGACCAGCCCCACCCGAAGGGCGGCAGAGGAGAGCACCAGCAAGAACCCCCCAACGGTCTTGGGGCACAGGTCCCAGTGGACCAAGATCGGCAGCCGCCGGCCCTGCCAGGGACCGGCAACCCAGGGCAGCCCAAGCGAAGGGCCCCAGGAGCCCAGAGGTGGCCGTCCCACCCCACAAAGGCAGAGGGCCCACACCATGCCTAGGAGGACCAGGCCCCCCCAGACCTGGCATAGGCCAGCACACACTCCAATGTTCCAGACGCACACCCTGGGAATCAGGGCGCCATCGACCCCCACCCTCCACCTACTCCAATCTGCACACCATATAACCCCACACTCACACCCTCCCCTGTACCATACCCACAAATACCATCACACAGTCACGTCAAACATAACCCACCCACCATGCCCCATGGGGGACACCCCAGGCGGACCAGAGGACAGCGAGCCCCAAGAACCCCCTGCCCTCCGACCCAGCACCCACAGAGCCAGCAGCCTACCAGCACAGCCACCCCAGGACCTGGCTCCTGGGGTAACCACCTCCCCCTGTTCGCCCCTGGCCACACCCAGGGGGAACAGGGGTGTGAGAGGTCCCCAATACCCGCTCCCTCCCCTCTCCTAACTGTTTATGTAGTGTGTGTTGTTTGCAATTAAAATTGAGGGGCAGTGACCGCAATGAGCCGGGAGCCAGGCCCTAAGTGGCCCCGCCCAACATGCAGGGAAGCGAACTTCCCTCTAGTGGGGAGGTCCCCCAGGGCAAGACAGGCCAGGAGAAGCCTGCCCCCACGACCTGGCCATACAGGGACCGCAGCCAATGAGCTGCCACCGACCCCAGAAGGTAACCCCCCCCATGCCTAACGGGGGGGGGGGGGGGGGTTACCTATATCCTTGCACACTCCTGCTCACCCTAACACACACATGCCTCCTCGCCCCTACCCACACAATATAAGCACTCACACAGCATACACCCCTCCCACTCTCACTCCCCAGCCCCCCATCCTTCCCACCATGCCCTGTGGGAAACATCCCCGGCAGACCAGAGAATGGCGAGCCCCAGATCTGGCCCCCACCGGCCGACCAGGCATCCCCCAAGATCAGCCGCCCCGGTTTCCGGCCCCCAGGGCAACCACCTCCCCTGCCCCCGGTGACACCCCAGGAAAGAGGGGTGTGAGGTGTCCCTATTGTCCTCCTCCTCCTCCCCGCTCATGATGTTTTGTGGTGATTGTGTTTTTTACAAGTAAAACTGGGGGGCAGTGACCATATCGTGCTGGGAGCAAGGTCATGTTAGTAGTCCCGCCCTCCATGCACCACAAGACACGCCCCCCAGAAGTTGTTTGTCTGTTGTGTTGGTGTTTTGATGTCTAAGTGTAATTTAAACCGAGAGGCAAGTCGCCACAGAGTGCCACTTGGGTTACACCTCGCATGACGTTCACACCTCCCAAATCCCTATTTGTGTGTGTGTGTCTATGTGTGTATGTAAGAAAGATAGAGAGAGCAGGGAATAAGAGGGGTCCGGGGATGTAAGTCCGAAGGGAAGAGAACATCCCTCCGGATGGTGAGCTGCCAGCAGCGCTAGGCACCCCCTTTCCTCAGGAGGCCCCCCAGGGCAAGACAGGCCAGAGGTAGCCGCCCCCATGACCAGCCCACGCAGCGACTGCTGCCACCGACCCCAGAAGACACCCACCCACCAGACACCCAAGGGGGAAGGAGAGGAGTGGAAGCAGAATAACAGGAGAGCCCAGATCCACGGCGCACCACCCCAGGCCCACCCAGTCCCCCCACAGGGTCATGTCATCCCTCTCCACCCCACCTACTCACCTATGATCTTACACACTCCCACTCATCCTAGCACATGCATACTCACACACACAAACATACCCCCACACCCACACAAACATCATCCAAAGCATAATAATAATAATAATAATGGATTAGATTTATATAGCGCTTTTCAAGGCACCCAAAGCGCTTTACATTGTGTGAATCCATTATTCATCCACTCCTCACTCATACCTGGTGATGGTAAGCTACGTGTGTAGCCACAGCTGCCCTGGGGCAAGCTGACGGAAACGTGGCTGCCAGTCTGCGCCTACGGCCTCTCCGACCATCACCGAACATTCATCCACACATTCATACACCAGCGATGCCAACACTGGAGGCAAGGAGGGTTAAGTGTCTTGCCCAAGGACACAACGACAGATGACTGCGGGAGCGGGAATCGAACCGCCGACCTTCCGATCATTGGACGACCTGCTCTACCGCCTGAGCCACTGCCGCATAGACCTACACACAACATATAAACATCCCTGTCTCACATACCAGCACCTCCACCTATAATCCCCCAAATCCCCCTCAGCCCCCCTTCAAACCCCTACACCCCTCCTGCCCCTTGGCCATACCCTGGGTCCCAGGGTGGCAACCAGACACCAGGGCATGCACCAACCCACACCATGGCAGCACATCCGGGCAGGCCTAGACCCCTGGCACATACGGACTTCACCACCTCGGAGGGAGGGGGACCACCCCCAGATACCAGATCCCAGAACCCCCGCCCAGCCAGCCCCGGAATAGCCAGGCCGCCCGGCCCAGGACCAACACCCACCGACCCAGGCACCACCAGTGGCCTCACCCCCCGCCACGAGGCAACCCCAACCGCTGGCCCCCACAGCTCCCAACAGGACCGGACCCAGAACCACCCCCATCGCAGAGCAGCCCGGTCCCACACAACGGGAAACCACAAAGAACTTGCAACCACCAGTCACTCCCAGCCATTTTCCAACCCCCAAAGCAACGAGGTCACAGTCCTCCACCTACATTAAGTGATGGAGCTAATCACAGGGGACCAGAGGGAATGAGATTCACCTAACTGGTTCTTTGAGGAGGCAGACATTGTCTCACTACTGATGTGGTCAACTAAGAGATTCCATAACTGCTGAATACACAGATTATTTTTGTGTTTTCCAGTACACAAGGATAGTTTTGTGTGTGCAGGACCACAAGGCATGGAGATAGTTGTCAGGTGTGTTTTCATTGCAGTGTGTGCAGATGTTTGATCGTGACAGACCCATCCTGAACATCCTTTGTCCTGTATAATGAGTTCTATGCAGAATTTTGAATTGTATTAGTTGCATATTTGAATTTTTAGTAATTTTAAAGGTGTTCAAACATATTTGTGACCATTTATCTTTATTAAAGTTACTGGATAAGTCCCCCTACCATTTTGAAGTTGGAAGACAGATTGAGTCTTCTAGTTTGGATAATAGTCTATATGTTTTTGATAATAGCTTTGGGGCTTTGAGATTCATGAATTCTGCCACCCTAATAGGTAGCTGTAAGTTTAACTGATTAATGGTATATTTTTTACATATACTAGATTTAAGCTGGTGATATTCTAAAAATGTTTTGCTACTGATTCCATATTGTAAAGTGAGAATATTCAATGAGAAGAAGTTTTCACTTTCTATTATATGTTTTATTCCTTTATTTTTCCATTGAGTGAAATTAATCAGCTTTTTATTTTGCAGGATGTCAGGGTTGTTCCAGAGGGGTGTAAACTTACATGGAAAAAGTGAGGATTTGGATTACTTTTATAAAATCCCACCAAGCCACTAAAGAGGAACTGATACACCGATGTATTTTGATGGTTGAGCCGATGAATGGCAGATCAGAGATAAACAGATCCTCACACAATGCTTGCTCTACATCTAACCATGATTCATCCAGACTGCTAGGTTTAAGCCATTTGGAGATTTACTGCAGCTTGTTAGCTAAGAAAACATGATTAAAGTTGGGTAGCTCCAATCCGCCTCTATCTTTAGTCTATTGTAAAGTTTTTAGACTGATACGTGATGGCTTATTTTTCCATAAAAATTTAGATATATGTCAGTCCAGTTACTTTAACCAGCTGCAGGATGGTTTAGTGGGTATCATTGAAAACAGGTAGTTTACTTTAGATAGAACCATCATTTTAACTGTGGCAACCCTCCCCATGAGTGATATGGGTAAGCGCCTCCACCGTGAGAGATCATCCTCTATTGTTTTAAGTAGCTGTACATAATTTAGCTTTGTTAGTTCTTATAACCTGGGGGAAATGTTTATGCCTAGATATCTAATGTTTCCAGACTGTATTGTAGTATTGGGTGTGTTTTGTAGGTCACTCAGTACTTATTAACCAAAGCCTGGAAGGCAGCCAGAGCATTATAAAGACAGAAAGTCATAATCAGATACACATAATGGTCTAGCAGTGTATTAAATGTAGTTTTCCACTTGTCCCCTCTCTAATTCCTCACCAGGGTAAAGATAGTCCAGCTATGGAGGGAGCAGAAAGCATTCACTGTGGAAGAAGAAGGTCTCATTAGACCTGCAGCTGGGAAGTCAGAGATGTATTTCTCCATGGTCTCGGTCTCAGGTATAGACCAAATATTTAGGTGGCTGTTGGGTAATAGAGCACCAGGAAACAAATCAATGGCACCGTCATAAGGGTGGTGAGGTGGAAGAGAAACAACCCTTTCCTTACTAAACACGTCCCCAAGGTCATGATTTTCTGGTGGTATAGGAGACAGGTCTGGAGGGTCAGGGGAATGACTGGAAATAGGTAAATTAAATGGGGCGGCTGAAAGAAGGCAAGTATTATGACTGTTGGTGCTCCAGTTAACAATCGTCCCAGTTTTCCAGTCAATGTGGGGATTGTAAAAAGATAACCAGGGGAGTCCCAGAACTACTGGTGAATCAGACAAATTGACTATAAAGAAAGAAATAAACTCATGATGGTTGCCTGAAACTGTGAGTTTAACTGGAATCAACTGTTGGGTGATAGAACTTAGTAGGTAGTCATCCAATCTCTGGGCATGACCAGAAAGAGAAAGAGGTTCAAGTCTAAGGGCTGGAATATACTTGCTGTGAACGCAAGCATACATGTCAATGTTCTGCTACGTTTGTGTATATACTTGCTGCAAATGACGGACGTATGGCACGGCCAAAATGCTCAATAGGGAGTACACAGCAGCACTTGGACTTTGAAATAGTAAAAAATAAATAAATAGTATAAATATTTCCAGGGCATCACTGCCCTCAAACGCTTCAAATCTGTTGCTAAATGTTCAGGTACGAGTCTTTTTCACTGTGCAACGGGGAGGAAAAAATCTTACAGATGCCAGTAGCTGCAGACAAGATCCGAGAGACGGTATTCCAAACTATTTGCCATTCATGCTCTTGTTGACATGAGCTCCTCTTCCTTTTGAGTCAAAATTGCAGCTGGCGCACACAACACGTTTCCTTGTGTCAACGTGAGCAGTCTACGTGTAAAACAAATGCGTGGCAGCCATGATACGTATACGAACGCGTCACTAACATAAAGTGTATCCCAGCCCTAAGGCCAGTTCATGAATCAAACTAGTTTGGTCTTGACTAAAAAACTAGCTTTAGCTCCAGATTCCTCTTTTATTTGTACAGAATGGGAAGAATGTTCAAAACACATGGTAGCAGGGAGAGGTGTTCTTGTGTGGGGGATTATTTTAGCAGTGCTTGTCTTCGTAAGTACTCCCGTTGCTACTGACAATCCTTGTCATTTGGCTGCACAGGACAGGCTGAAATCCTATGTCATGGTTTTCCACAGTAAAGACAGGAACCTGTTTCTATCCTCCGCTGCCATTGCTTAGCAGCGAGATGGGCTTGGCCCAACTGCATGGGCTCCTCTTCTGGCTGAATGGAGGCGCTGCAAGTAGATGGATGAATAGCTCCGGAGGCGAAGCTAGGGAAACAAAGTCGGGGTCGGGCCGTCCGCTCTGTCTCGCTCTCTCATCCGATTGTCAGTCCTAATGGTGAGAGAGACCACTTCATTCAGAGATTTCTCCTCTCTCTCTCTCTGTCTCGCTCTCTCAGAGATTTGGTGCATGTCTGGTTGCCAGCTCATCGGAATCTCTGTCGGCCATATGCTGACTCCACCAAAGCCAAAGCTTCCCCTCAAGAAGGCCAACAACATAGGAAATCCTGGATCTATCTCTGGCGTGACTGGCTTCTGATCAAACACAAGTGAACACTGTCATTAAAAAAAAATAGTAGTGAGTTTCTGGACTCACAGGTGACCCAAACGATGTACAGAAGCAGCAGATAGGTCAATAACAAATGTGGTATCACCAAATCTAAAAGCCGTACGCATTCTGATCTGTTCTGCAGTGAAACTGCCGGCATTTAGGATTACAACAACTGCTTTCTATCCTTTCCTGTTTATACATATTTATTAATCTGGAGTTCAGAATAAAGTTGTGGTATTTCTAACAGCATTAACATTGATTCTGTTACATGAACACCAGATTACACTGATGTGGAAGTAAATACATTTTTCATGAATATGTACATCTTAGTTGATTCTAGATGTTTTGTTGTTTTTAAACTTAGTGATGAGTTGTGCTGAAAATTCAGACTTCAGTACACCTAAAATAATGATATAATTTATAGAACACAATTAAGAGACAATCGTGAGTTTCACAGTTTTCTACAGAGAAAACCTTTTCATGTGGTTAAAAACACAACCTTTAGAAGACAAGTTATGTCATAATTAACTTAATTCATGATTGCAGACATGATCTTTCTGATTAATGTTGCAGGTTTGGCTTTAAATTAAATTTAACAGTTGTTAACTCAGAAGGATCAACCACATCGCTGGGATTCACAGATTTATTCCAGTATAATAAAGTAGAAATTATTTTCCCTACAAGAGATCATGAAAGATTTTTAAATTAAGTCAGACTCTGTTCTCTAATAAGTTTTTTTAATACACAAAGTCATTTCATTAGCTGAATAAAAACAATTTCTTTCCTCCATCAGTATCCACCAGTCCAGTGTTGTTTTCAGACATGGATCAATAAACATACTATACACACTTTAATAAAATGGAATATGTTCTTAAACTCTTTTAGGTGGGAAAAGCATCAAAAGAGTTAAAAAATACAAACTTTAGAAGACAGGTCTGGTCAGATTCCCTGATTTCATGATTTTTCTTATAGGTTTGACTTTAGAGTCATTTTAACAGCAGTTTTTAACTCAGAAGGATCAACCAGTGTGGTGAAATCCATATTTAATTTAGCATAATTTAGTACAAATGCTTCTTCCTACATAAATAACTATTTTAAATAAATGAATAAGCAATTCAGTGTTGGTGTACAGAGTCAGGACTTAGCTGTAAATGTTCTGACTCTAGTGTTGGTTGATGTCATTGACATCACAGGTAAAACTCTGCAGTGCCAGCAGAGATGAAGCATGAGGACGGGTCTGATGGTCTGGTCTCTGAGACCATAGATCAGGGAACTCAGGCATTTAGGAACAATAATAAGACAAATATAAAGAAGAATCTGGATTATAACAGCTGAAGCCCTGTCTAGGTTTGTAAAGACAACAATGAGCAGTGAACTGTGTATAGTTGAAGACATACTGAGGCCCAGCTGCACCAGATGCAGCAGCAGAGTCTTACGAGCCCTCTTAGCTGAAGCTTTGTCCGTGGAGGCTGATTTAGCTGCTACAATAATACCAACATAGGAGAAAGTGACAGTTACACCTGCTAAAACAAAAAGAAAATAGGTGGAGGCTTTGTCATAAAGTTGAGACACTGGATCGCGATACACACTGTCTTTACCACAAAAGTCTGTCTTTTGCATGTGCTGCCAGTTTTCAGAGTGAACATTTAAGACTAGTCTTAGTTGAATTAGACAATTTAATGAACTGAGGGCCCAGACTACACAGATAACAACCCCTGTGTTTTTTATTGTGATGATGGCAGCATGCCTCAGTGGATAGCAAACAGCTACATATCTCTCCAGACTCATGGTTACCAGTGTGAGAACAGACACTCCATGTGGGAGGGTGTAGAAAGCTGTTAGAGCTCCACACACAGCATTCAGCAGTTTTACACCTGCAGCAGATAGTAGATACATGGTCTGACTTTGCGCTAACTGCACTGTGTCTGCAAAGAGAAGGTTAAACAGAAGAATATAGCGAGATGTCTCCCTAAACACTGGTTTACTCCTCAAAGTGAACAACATGATCCCATTAATGAAGAGACAGATGCAGCAAGGCAGGGTGGTCAGAAGGGAAAATAACACAAGTCCCGCTAGTCCCTGTCTCTGGATCCCAACGGTGGTGTTGGTCTGAGTTTGATTTGTGACGGACATTTTAAACAAACATTAAATACATTTCAGTTTTAAACACACCAACACAGTTACAAAATATTTTTCTAAAACTGCATTTTGTCTTCAGAGCTGAGATGGTTGCTGAGTGCATGTAGGTAGGTAGAATACACTTCGCCTTGCATGTTCCAGTGGCCACAGCTTGTCTGCATGATTTACCTTCCTCTCCCATGCTTTTTAAAAGACCCTCCCTCCCCTAGCCCCCTCCCCCGTCTGTACGACATTGCTTGTCAGCGCTATTAGAAGGGTTGGTGCAAAGAATGGACACGACAGTCAATCAGTTGATTAATTGTTGAGAAATACAAAATAAGTCAGGTTATAAAGTCAGTATTCACACTCACACTCTTACAGACACATTATGCTAAAACCTCTGACAAATGATCCCCTTCCTCGTTTTCCCCCTCGGCATGTGGTGGATGGTGCCTTCTGGGGTTGGGGGCAGCTCATTGGCTGACCATCATTCTGCTACCACCATGCTGGACAGGACAAGGTTAAAAAAAAAAAAAAAAAATCATACTAATTGGAATTACTTTTAATCAGGGATGGGACTCCATAAAATAACTAATTAGAAGCTGTGTAATGAATTAATCTTGATTAACTGCATTTTATTCTCTTAACATTTGCCTCAAAAAGCAAACTTTTTTTTTAATTTAAATGAATTGTAGTGGACGTCTGAATCAAATAATAGACGCAAACATTAAAATTGTAAACTTGGCTCTTGTGATGTCTGGCAAATGCATTTAATTGCATTTCAATTGCAAACAGTAGAAAGAAAAATGGAAAGCATCCCTGGTCCAAACTGAACAGACCTAAAGTTAAAGTGTAGTTTTAAGTCCTTTAACCAGCAGCTCCAGCTGTTCTCTGATGAAGAACATTACAGAACATTAACTTTCTACATGTTCTCCTCAACACGCTTCATTAACAGGCATTAATGTCTGACAGTAAGTCAGGTCAGGATCAGCCAGCAGCTGCTTCCAGTCTGGTCCTGGACCAGAGGGGAACATCTGCTCTAGATCTGGAGGCTGGGACTGAGTTTTAAATGATGGATTAAACGGTGCTCCTTGAGATGTTGAAAGCTTAGAATATTTTTTTTATAACCTAACCATTTTTTAAATGTCTCCACAACTTTATCCCTGGCCTGTCTGGGGAGTTCCTTGGTCTTTATTATGCTGTTGTTCTGTAACAAACCACCAAGGCCTTCACAGGAAAGGTGTATTTATACTGTGAGTAAATTACACACAGGTGGATTCAGTTTACTAACTAGGTGACTGCTGAAGTCAGTTGATTGTGCTGCGTAGTATTCAGGGGTATTAAAATACAATGGGGGGAATAGAAATGCGCACCACACTTTATTTATATTTGTTTAAAATTTTGAAAACTATGCATCATTTTTGTTCCACTTCACATTTATGTGACTCTGCGTTGGTCTACCACATAAAATCTCTACAAAATATATTCAAGTTTGTGATTGTAAGGTCACAAAATATGAAAAAGTTCAAGGGGTATATATACTTTTTAAGGCACTGTATACAAAGAAAAAGAGAAGAAAAAATAAAACAAAAAGGCAAAACAGAAAGACTATTAATTATATCTATAATCCATACAAGCACTTTTTCCAGTGCCTCCAAAGTTAGGCATTGTTTAAACCACAATAATATCATTTTTAGATTCCTCCAGTCTCATAATGAATTTATATACAAAAAAAAAAAAAAGACAAACATGTAATGTGGGCACAGAGGTGTGCAGTCAGCCAATGTAGTTTTAACATTGTAAGAGCACATGCTAAATCTACATGCCAGCATATTTGCCTGTGCATACAGTTTACAATACTGTCCCTGAATATCATCATCGTCACAAAGGTCATCCCTGATGACATGACCGAGGTATTTCACTTGACCCACATTTGATTACTTTCCTCAAAAAAAAAAAAAAAAAAGAGGGGAAAGCTCCCTTCCTGTCCTCTTTTGTCTTCACAATCATAACAGCAGACTTTTTTGTATTAAATCTTCATATTGCTCACCAAAATCTGAACAAACTGAGGAGCTGCTGCAGGCCGGCAGAATAAGGAGACACAACAACTAAGTCATCAGCGTAGAAACGATGGTTAATGAGCCTCTCCCCCACAACACAGCCAGTTTTTCAGTTTCCAAGTGATTGAGAAAGAGTGTCCATGTACAAGTTAAAGAGCACAGAACGCCTCCTCCTCTCACCCCATTAGATACCAAAAAGGGTGCAGCCCCAGTAACCCCTTCAATACTAGAGGACAAAGGTATTTTACTGGTATTTATACCCTTGACTTCTTTCCAGAAAGCTTTCATATCATTTTGCAACAACGTCCGGGCCAGAGAGCTCTCTAGGTGTACTTCCTCCTTTTAATGTATCGCACAGCGTATTGTAGAAGAAATGATACTATTCATGCTTATACGCATATAATCATACGTGTAATCATTTCCTTTTATCATTTCCTTTATTCATTTATATTACATTCACACTGACTATTCTTATGTTGCATCGTATACATTATATGCTGGCTCAGTTGTTCATGTCTCCTGTAGCATAAGTTCATCAGAAGGGCTGATGACTCTCTTCCCCCGCAGGCCTCTGATGGGTGGGGGCGCAGGCTGGTACTTTTTGAGACATGCGTCTGGGGCAACTTGCATTATTACAGATAGCATAGGTTGTTTGCGATTCCGGCTTGCACCTGCACAAGTCTCAGACTTATGTTTTTGCCTCTTCGGGTCGGAGAGGGAGAAATGGCTCCACTCAGTCTTCTGTCTGATCAGCCTCGGGCTGACCTTCAGCGGTACACAGAGATGTAAAACTGTCTGTATCGGGCTCGCTGGAGTTCTTGGCTGACTGGCTTTATAGTCAGACGACCGCTCCCATACCTGCAAGTCTTGTCTCATTAACATTCTGACATATAAACTTTGTTATACTATTACTCATCCAGAATCTTGGTATGTAATTTTTCTACAACAGTATTTTAAATGTAAACCAGCTTAAACTCGCATGCAGGGCCAGACCTTGGTTTGCCTAAATCAACCCAGTTTTTGAAGGCATCTCTAGCTTGCCGATGAAGTTCACTCACATGCTCATTGCATCCCGGTCTAACATTTTGATGTTTAGCACTTTTGTTGTGAAATGTTTTGGTTGCATTATTTAATACATTCACAATTTTATCATACGTAGCACATAAATCATTGTTATGGTCGAGTTAGCACAGTTGATATTGCCACACAATATAGCATCCAACGGAATTAGAATTTTCCCTACATGCCCTAGATAGTAATTAAAGCGTTTAAGTCCTACCCCTACTTGTAATACCAAGACACATCTTGGGGGAACCTCAGTGACAACATATTTAACCTGCTTCAGCTGGTTCACGCTGCTTATGTAGGTGCTGCAGCATGAAAAATGTAGAATTGTACCTGGTGTTGCCCTCCTGCATTGATTTATGGGGTGGCCTCTCACTCGCTACACTAATCAATAAGGTTATTTATTCCTATCTGACTATTTGTAGCTTTTTGTTTTGTGCGTGTGCTGTGTGTATGTGTTTGTCACTGTAAATGTATAACTAAATGTGACTTCACTGTGATCTAATGTAAGATCATCCTAATGTTGCTTTCATTCAATGTTTTCTAAATGAAATGGTAAATAAAAATTCTTCTCAGAAACCAGTGATTTACAAAGCGACTCAAGCCATTTTAATGTACTGACAGATTACAGGACTCAGTGCCTTTGAAACTTTCGGGAGCAGCTCAAAATGATGCAACAAGGCCTCGGTTGGTGTGGTCATGTGACTTTTGGCACACTGAAGCAAAGTTTTGAAACAATTTTCACAACTCATCCTGTTCATGTGATGAAGGCGGAGTCCAGCAGACAGGCTCGAGCACATCATCGCTGGTTAAAAAACCAGTGCATAAAAAAGAATTTAACTATGTTGCTAAATGGAATTTAATCCTTTTGATTGGTTCTTTGCTGAAATTTCATTTGCAATATGAACAATTATACTGAGATATTGTAAGAAACCAAAAGTGAAACAAAACAAAGTCCAAAGTAAAGGTTGGAGTTCTACAGAACTTTCCAGTGATGTCTAATTTTTGTTATGGAGATACTGGTTGGGAGTTGGTAAATTGTCTGATGTCACAGAGAAAAACTGCCCAGGGTCCCCCGATGACTCATTTAGATCCATTAAATATTCAAACACTTACTCCTCAGTGCATTAAATGCATACTGGCACAATTAGCACATATGTTGCCGTCAGGGATGTAAAGAGTCATGGATATTTTGAAAGGCACAAAGTATGACAAAGTTTTGTTTGCATAAACAAGTTAAAGGGAGAAAACTTTAGACCAGGGACTGGCAAATTATACATTCTAAGGACAATTTGGACCTTTTTCCCCCAGAAAAGAAACAATGCTACAAAACTCTGCTGACATTTAAAATGAAGATAGAGCTGCATATATAGTTTTTTTCCTTTATGCTATGTGTAAAAAACTAGTGTGTTGCATTTATGAAATCAACAAACTAATACAGAGAAAACATTTTTTTTTTATTTCTGGATGCAACAAAAACCTTTTGAACTTGAAAAAACAGGATGCTGGTTGAAGATTTGACAAAATATACTCGACCTCTGAGTTCTCTGAGTTCTGAGTGGTTCTCTTACTGGGGCCGTGGCAACATGACTGGGAGGCAAATGGTATTATTAAAATCTAGCAAAGGAACGGATGTTTTCACCATTTGGGCTCTTGGAAACATTCACACTCCAGACCAGATGGTGGCAGCAAAGCACCAATTCAATTTTAGACCAACCACCAGAAGACATCACTAAGAAGAATGTCAAGGTTTACACAAACCAAACCGCATCAAACCGTCCCAAACCAACCTGGACCTGCTGGTGGACCCACTAATGTGTGTGTGTGTGTGTGTGTATACACACACACACACACACACACACACAGATCTCCAGGCGAAACAGCCTCTCGGTTGATTAGGAGGTGTGAGACCGTTGCGAGTGTTGAATTCCACCTGGTCGGTACATCTTGAATAAGTTGCTCGCTCTTTTTTCCAAGTGCCACTTGTTACAGGTTAAGTTCTGTGGTACTTGCTGGGCTTTGTTAGAAATTGCCAACAATCTTGCAGCACTTTGCCAGTACACCGGTAAACCCACTGCTATCGAGGCAGACCGTGATGGTCCCCTAGAGAATCTGAGCAATGCAGGCGATGTGCAGGTCGGGAAGGACTCTCATAGCAGCCAGCATGTTTGCTGCACTGCCTGAACCAGTGGTGGATATCTTGGTTTTATTCCTGTTATTTGCCACCTCAAGGAACTGTTCAGTGCATTTATCAGTGAAGAGCCTGGATTCTGTTTTTATGACGGTCAGTACAAATGAGTTGAGGTTCCACTCACCATCAGTATTGTGTCTGGTAACCTCAGTTGCCAGCGGAGGTCCAGTTATCTCCGGTTATAGCAACATACAGTTCACCCGGAAAGTAATCACACTGCTTCACTTTTCCACATTTTATGTTACACCCTTATTACAAAATGGAATACATGTTTGTCCTCAAAATGTCCTCATAATGACAATGTGAAATAGGTTTTTTAAAAGATTTTTGCAAATCTATTAAAAATAAAACACTAAGAAATCACATGTACATAAGAATAGCTGGGCAAATCCTCCACCACAATCTCAAGTTTGTTCTTTTTTTCGCCATCATACATCTAGCTGATTTTGGTAATCACTAGTCCTGCATGGTGGCTTGAATGATGGGTCACTGTTAACCCCTCGTCTTCCACTTCGTTCATTGGCTTAAGTTCATCGTGATCCACCTGACAAGAACATTCATCAGCCTGTCCATTGCAGACTTGCTCATATGCGAGGTGTTCTCCTCAAGTGTAGTCTGGTGAAGAGCTTTGCTATGGCTCGCCAAATTGCAAATAAAATACGTCTTCACTGCTAACGTTAGCTGTGGCTTAACTGGTGACTGGGTGCGTTGCCTTGATGTAGTATGCTAAACGGTGGTAAGCTAACTCCTCACAAAGAAGGAATATCACTCTACCTTTATCAGTGTTGGGCTGTAATTGAAAAGTAAATTTCCCATTCATTGGGCCCACAGCTCTCATGCTCCTCCATTTTCAGGTTTCCTCTACTCACCTTGACCTCCCGACTACAATGGGAGCCTATCAGTTTATGCTAAACAAGCCCAAACACAATGACAGCCAATCAATGTCCAGTTCAGGGTGTGACTGACCCTTGTTTTCCACCCCAACAAGTACATCACATAAGAGCGGATTTTATAAAAAGGCAACTTGCATACAGAAACCGTAAAGTTAGAGATCAAAAATTGTATTAATGCAATTTAAAACAACACACTCAATATGACTGTAATTAATTAGTGTGGTAGTTTGACACCCCTATATAGCTAATATCCCACCTCGAGTGTAATTCCAAATAAACTTGTCATGTCCATGTGACCACACACACAAATAGAGGTGTACACAGTCTGACAAACTTGTCACTACCATTGAAGTACCTTTACCTTCGCCCACGTTTGTAATTCAGCTTTTATTCACACTTGTATCCGAAATAGATGGCACATGAAGTCTTTTAAGTTTTGTCTTTACATTTTAATTTGTATGCATCTGAATCTGCGCAGGAAAAGGAAAGAAACAAAGTTAAGTAAAAAAGTTCCACCAACTTTACCTCGTGTTCGTGGATTAAATGGTTGTTATGAAGGCATGTTTATGGAATATGTTTGTAGCCTGATTAAATCCTTTGAGATGTCACAGAGAGAAACTCCAATCCCTTGATAACTAATTTATCATAATAAGATAATCAAACACACGCTCATTTATCTTTTACGTAAATATAGATATCATTAGTGCTTGTTGTTGATATCTGGAATCTTAATGGGAAGAGGGTGACATAGACACAAACTTCAATAAAGTTTAATAAGAACAAACAAGTTAAAAAAAAAAAAGATCCCAACGAAAAACAATATCACATCTTAAAAGTTTTACAAATACATGACACTAAGACAAAGATGTATTGTAGCCTCATCAGACGGCACAGTTTGCCAGGCTCAGAGCGCACATGCTTTTTTTTTTTTCTCTAGCTTCTTCTTTCTTTTCTTCATGAACCACTGTACTTTCTATAATTTTATTTTATTTATTTGTTTTGCATCTCCAAGCTTTTCGATTTTTGACCTGTTTATCTGTGTCTGGTATATCCTCCTGAGACCCGACAATTCATTTTTCTCCTTTGTGAAGGACATGAGTCTCAGACCTCTAAGTCAAGCATTGTTTATAGTATGTATGTGATTAATACTTTTCCTTTAAGAAAACATCTTGAACTCTCTTCTGATGCCCCTGTTGTGGGGGTGTGGGGATGTTTTTAAAAATCCATACAAATAATAATACACTATTATAACTACACCATAACAATGTGTATTAAGACATAATAAACATTGTTTTTGAAAAAAAAAATGTTGCAACATGTTTCTTGTGACCACAATACTTGAAATGTCATAAAAAGATTAAAAAAGAAAAACTTTTTTTCTCCCGGGTCTCAGGAGGATATAGTATTTCTTGCATAATAAAGTTTAATTTGATCTTTTTTCTCGTCATGTTTTGCTGCTGCTGTAACTGAAATTTCCCAGTCTGGGATTAATAACATGTCTGATTCTGATTCTGAAGAGCTCTGCTGTGCAGGAAGTCGGGCACTGCTCCGCTCTTCTCTTCCCCACTAGTCTTTTTATTCTGAGACATATTTAATAAACAGCTGAATGAGGTGCTAAGAAAGCAGGAAAATGTATACATCACATTTGCCATTGAACGATGCCGCCATGTGCACAGCCCAACCCTTAACGAAGTTTCATGTTAAATATGAAACAACCAGGTTAACTGTACTTAAAGATCCAGACCCTGGTCCCCTTGTTAAATCTGAGAGCCTTGTCTGATCTGTAGTGGTCACGCCTGACCAACTACACCTAATATCGCAAACTGATGTAATTTTCATATCAGCCATAATCACCATGATTGATTAGATCCAAAGGAGAAACTATACAGCAATCTTAGGTGGATGAGTTCAAAATCATACAAACAAAATAGGAATAGCAAGTTTTCCAGGACTTTTCTTCCAAATTTGGAGATTAGTGTTTGGTTTTTTAAGTCACATCAAGTTCTTCTGTAAAGTATTAGTGAGAAGATGTGTGTGTGTGTGTGTGTGTGTGTGTGTGCGTGTGTGTGCATGTGTATGTGTGTGTGTATGTGTGTGTGCTGGCAGCATGTTGAAGACACATGTTTTGACAGCGTGAGGCAGCAACATGATCAATTTTTCTTTGTCTCACAAAGCTAAACATCGTCATGTAAAAGTCAGAACTTTGCTAAACTTTCAAAATGATGAGGTGTGCTATTGTTGCCATGGAAACATTGTTATTCAGTTTGATTAAACACCCGGAGGTGTCACAGATAGAAACCTCCATGAACCTGTCTCCTGAGAAGTCATTTAGAGGCATTAAATATTCAGAGGCTTGTCCATGAATGTTTCCTGTAAACACTGAGATAGTAAATCCCTCCTCTGGGTGTTTATTAGGGACCTATGTGGATTTTGGATGATGAACACCTTTGTTGATAGAAACAAGTTTGAAGTAAGCTGAACTAAGTTTTGTAACAAGTGTGAATTTTGGCACCAGATTTTGCTTTATTTTTGAAAGAATGTATAAAAATAACTGTATATAATATGAACACTGCCCGTCCATAAAAGGTCACACACTCCTCTGGGCTGTAATTAGTCCAGTCCACAATCAGTCATAACTAAAGGACCGATCTGCTTTGTAAACCAATATGTATCATGACTAATATCATTACAAATACTAGTAAAATTAGTAAAAAAAAAAAAAAAAAAGAAAAGTAAAGTAGGCAATGGCCAGTCCAGCCTTGTCTTAAACAGCCTTGCCGGGAAAAAAGGTCACACACTGATATTTGGTTGGACGTCCTTTAGCTCTGACTCCAGCATCATTCTTTGTGACATAAGCTTCTGAAATGTGATTTATTTCCATCCAGAGTTGCATTCATTTTTCTCCAAGATCTTGTATTGATGATGGAGAGTCCGACCACTGCACAAAGCCGTCTCCAGCACATCCCAAATAGGGATCAATGGGGTTCAGGTCTGGACTCTGTGGTGGTTAATCCATGTGTGAAAATGATGTCTCCTGTTCCCTGAACCACTCTTTCACAATCTGAGCCCCATGAGTTCTGGTGTTGTCATCTTGGAATGTATGAAAATATTCTTCATTTCACTATTAAACATCTTGCTGAGTTCTACTGCTGTTTTTCTTCCATCTGATTCCACCAAACGTGGAAATGATTCACCAAACATCATTCAGGATGTTTTTCTGACCACATTCTGGAAGACGATGGTTACCCACCATCCTTCCAGGTTTTAACGTGTTACAGTTTTGAACCCAGTTTTGGTCCCAGTTTGGGAATTGCCCTTTACACACATGCTCAGCTGTGTTTATTTACGTGTTGACAACACTTTAGACAAGTTCTTTCTGACATAGCTAAGTTGTCGACTGGAAACCGACCAATCAGAGGATAAGACACACCAACCACAGGCTCCACTTCTGGAGCGAGGTGCGAGCGAGGACTGTTTAGCTGAGCGTGCAGGGACAGAACTGAGAGTTTGCTGGTGAGCAGCGTGAGGATGTTGGTCCACATGTCCACAGTGGATTGGTGTTCCTCCCTTGCAGTGCAGAAAGGCCTCATCACGATGTGTGTTTTCACTTGCAAAACTAGTTTAGTCTCTCGTATCGTACATGTGCCCGGTGTTACCGTGCGGGTACTCTCTTTTCATGCGCCTCGTCGGTTTTCAAGCTTTTTGGAAGCGCCGTATTGGGATGGCTGTCGAACTTGTAAAATCTAAAGCAGCTTGTCTGCAGCGACCTTTCCTGTCAATGGCCTCTGAGCTCATGCAGAGTGAATGTCTGACAGCAGAGTAGCTGCTGCTGCAGGTTCTATTTAGAAATTTTGACAGTTTTCCATGTGAAACGATTTAATTCTCTGCATTTTGAAGATGTAGCGCGAACAATGTAGCTGTGGCGGCTGAGTCAATGTAGGGGACACACTGCCATGTAAACATAGCTACTGACTGGGAAGGAACAAAAAACCCGGAGAAAAGCTTTGACCTGTAAGTCTCAGGTGTGGACCTACAGCTCAGGGGTCAAACTCAAGGCCTGACGTATCATCCTGACACTAGTGAGCTTCACAGAGTAGAAAACTGACCTTTAATGCGGTTTAATTCTTTACATTTCTTCTCTCGCTATTACATCTGATCATTCAAATGAGGAAATTATTTTTGGCTGTTTTGTAGAAAATGTTTTTACTTGAAATGCAAATAGAGCCAAAAGAAATAAATTCAACCGATTTTATTTCCTTGCTTTGCTGTTTTTTTATTATTATTATTATTTAAAGATTAATGTTGTTTTATAGGCAATAACTTATCAGATGTGTAAGTTCCAGGTTCAGTATGTCTAAAGTTTTTCATAAACTCTGAACCAGTCCGGCCCTCAACTTGTTCCTGGTTTTTCCAGTTGGCCCGCTGTGTATACGAGTGTGACACCATGACCTACAGTTTGATAAGAGAAATTGCAACTTGTGTTATGTTGTCATGTAAAATGGGTGTGATTACAGTGCTCATTTACATGTATGACAATAGAAAAACTCTGGAGTGTGTTATCTGTCTGCAGAAGGGAAAGAAAGTGGTGTGTGACAGTGTGTGATTGAATCTGCGGTATCTCATACTGATGATCGGACCACAAACAGGAGGATCTTCTCTGAGTGAAATGACGGGATTAATGTGCTAATTGCTTTTTTTAAAAGAAATAATGTCAAATACACATCAGTCTGTGAATAATTTAACTTCTGAGCAGCAGTATCAGGGTACGCTGGAGAAAGTCTTGTTTTCCACTCTGACCACGATGCCATGCTGTGTGTTTCTCTTCATTAACGGAACAATGCTTTTCACCTTGCGGAGTAAAGCTGTGTTCTGTGACACCTCTCGGTACGTCCTCCTGTTTAACCTCCTGTTTGCAGACACTGCACAGATGGCACTGAGCCAGGTGCTTTACATTATAGCTGCATGTGGAATAACACTCACATACCCTGTATGTGGTACTCTCAATTTCTTGGCCAGCCTCACGACAGTGATTTCTCCTCTGACGCTGGTTCTGATGTCTCTGGAGAGATACGTGGCTGTGTGCTTTCCACTCAGACATACTTCCATCATTACCATTAGAAATACAGCTGTGGTGGTCGCTGTGGTCTGGGCGTTCAGTTCACTAAATATCCTCACTCGAGTTTTTTTGCTGTTAAAATTTCCTTTTGAAGGTATGCCAAGCCTGCAGATGAACGTCTTTTGTTCTGAAATGGCAATGGTACTTGATTATGTGTCTGATCAGTATGTCAAAGCGTTTACTTGCTTTGTGTTTGTTTCTGCTGGTCTGGTTGTTATTTCTACCTATGTTAGTGTGATGATGGCTGCAAGGTCAGCCTCTGCAGACAAAGCTTTAGCCAGAAAGGCTCGTAACACCCTGCTGCTGCATGTGGTGCAGCTGGGCCTGACCCTGTCCTCAACTATATACAGCCCACTACTTATTGCTCTCTCCAGAATTTTAACAAGAATAGTGTTCGTACGAATCCAGAATGTTTTATACGTGTGTGTTTTCATCTTCCCCAGATGTCTGAGTTCTCTTATTTATGGCTTGAGAGATCAGAGCATCAAGCCGGTTCTTATTTACCATCTATGCTGCCGAATGAAACTTCTGCCAGTCCGAACTGATCCCACTGTTGGCTGAAACGGAAGTTATGTGTGTTTTGTTATAAATAAAAAAGTCTGATGTTGTGCAACCCTGGCAAGCAGAATATTTAGTCCCCTACAAGACTGTATTATTCATTATGTTCATATTGTACGTGTCCAGACTTAATTCTTCCCACGACAGCTCCAACTTCTAATCTTTTTAGAGTCAATCATCCATGTTTGAGTTTTAGTTATGCTGGCTAGTTTATTCCCTGCTGCTGGCATCCCTAAAGAAACACCAGCGACAGGCTGAGACACCACCTGTTCTTCCTGCTGGCTGAATCACCAAAACAAAGCAACGTGGATGTAAGAGACTGAGTAGACTTTATATAAATGTTAAACCTACCATGACCTGCAAACAAGTGAAAAGCTCTCAGATGTGTAACGTTATAAAACTGAAGATTCTGTTATTCAGAGCAAAATTCATTCTTAGACAAAACCACAGAAGGATAAAATTAAAAATTAAAATAACAGACTTAATTAAAGTGTAAAAATAATAGAAATTCAGAATTAAAAATGTGGAAAGAGATTGAGGAATAATCTTTGGACAGCTGGCATTTAAACACCTCACTGGACTCTGAAATGTAATGAATGAAAAACACTTTAGTTATTTCAGAGTGAAATTGCAAATAATAACTCATTGCATTTAGAATCAGAGAAAGAGAAGCAGGGAGACTTTTACAGTGACTTGTCCTCACAGCCTTCAGACGTTTAACACAATAATCGCTGATGTTGCTGTAGCAGCCTTCAGTTAATTAAATGCTCCAGTTCTACTAAGAGGAGCATAGCTGAGGACTATTTGTTCTCCTAGGCTTTTAACTCTATTTAACCGTTTTAATATTTGATTATTTTCATCCTTATGTTTCATTGATTGATTTTTAGACTTTACTTTTGTTGTGATGGAAACTTTATTCAGAACAGTGTAAGTTGCCTACACGTAAAACAGTAGAAGTAAACGGTTCAGTCAGAAGCTCAGCATGTTTAAAGACAACTTTCTCCTTATGGGTGCAGCAAAGGAGAATGTTGTATATAAGTTATATATATATATATATATATATATATATATATATATATATATATATATATATATATATATATAATATTTACAGTCAAACCCAAAATTATTCATACCTCTGGCAAATTCCAATTTAAAGTTATTTTTATTCCACCAGCAACTTTTTTCTTGATTGAAATTAACAGGTGTTCCCAAAGGATCATAACATGAAGGACAAGAGGCATCATTGTGGAAAAATGTATTTCTCAGCTTTTATTTACATTTAAACAAAAAGGTGGCATGTCCAAAATTATTCATGCCCGTTACAGTCTATGGGAAAATCCAAAGTTCTAGACCAGGGGTGCCCAAAGTCGGTTCTCGGGGGCCGCTGTCCTGCAGATTTCCTGCTTCAACACACCTGACTCAAATGAAATAGATTCAACAGCCTATTAAGTTTTGCACTATTACTCATTAATTTGAGTCGGGTGGTTTTGGAGCAGGGACAAAAACCTGCAGGATTGTGGCCCTCGAGGACCGGAGCTGGGCACCCCTCTTCTAGACCATTCCAAATAGTCCAAGCTGTTCTAAAGCATCCTAATTACCGTGATTGATTGGGAACAGCTGCTTTAATTAACTCAGCAGGTGAAAAACAGCAAGTCCCTGCAGCTGGTTTGTGGACAGTCATGGCTAAGACAAAGGAGCTCACTGAGGACCTGCAGCTGTGCATTGTGGCTGCTCACAAGTCGGGAAAGGGCTATAAGGCCATATCTAAATGTTTTCAAGTTCCAGTGGCTACAGTGCAAAGTATTATTAAAAAATACAAGAAGTTTCACACTGTGGGAAATCTCAGAGGACGTGGTTGGAAGCCAAAAGTGACACCTGTGCTGGCCAGGGGATGAAAAAGAATCCAAGGATCACTGCCAAGGCCACCCTGGTGAATCTGGGCTCTGGTGGTAGCAACTTCTCAAGGTAGACAGTCCAACACACACTTCACACTGCTGAGTTCCATGGACGCATACCAAGGATGACGCCACTTCTCCAGATAAGACACACAAGAGCCCGCTTGGCCCTTGCAAATGGCCATCTGGACAAAGAAGACGACTTCTGGTCTTCTGTTTTATGGTCAGATGAAACAAAAATAGAATTGTTTGGCCACAGTGACGTGTCCTTCATTTGGCGTCTAAAAGGAGAAGCCTTCAACCCTAAGAACACCGTCCCCAGAGTCCTGACTTGAATCCAATTGAGAATCTTTGGAGGGAACTAAAAATCAGGGTGGAGCCTTCTTTTTGTTGTGATGGAAGTTTTATTCAGAACAGTGTAAGTTGCCTACATGTGAAATATGTATGGTGAGAAGCTTAGCATGTGCAAAGACAACTTTCTCCTTATAGGTGCAGCAAAGGCAGGTTGGACTTCTGCACCAGGGAAACCATTTCCAGAAGTTCTCACACCTGCAACCTCGAAAACACAAGTTTCAGTTTCTCACCTTGTTTCTTTCTTTCTCTGTGGATAAAAAGGGTGGACACATCCTTGTTGTTTCGTTCATTCTGATGTCCTGTGTGGTGACTCTCCTTATGATGAAAATTTTTATTATTACTCATGAGTGGATGCTTCTCATCGAGACTATTGGTAAATTATTTCCACCACAAACTTGCTGTTTTTGGCGGGATCACACATCTAAAAAGTATCATACATATTTAGCGCTTTTACAATAAGTTACGAGGTTAGAACTGAAGTCTCGTCTGTGCTTTGTAACCTTTCACAAACTTTTCAACAAATTAGTAATTTACTGTCAACAGCTTGTTGTCTCTTAGTTCATTAGCAATAATTAGCATGATAAACATGACAGCAAGTGTGGGATTGACAACTTTTCACAGAAAATTGCTGTGCTGCTGTTGTTGTAAATAAAACCTTCTGTTAATATTCTTGACCCACATCCGTCGAACGTCCCTGTCTTCTGCCCGCCAGGGAATCTGTTTAAGCCGAGAGGTCTCAGGGGCAGTCTTTCTGAATTAAAGGTCTGTGCTCTTTGCATTCAGGTTTTTTCCACAACTGAAGTTTTCCACTGCTGTCAGAATAACCAAGAACAATGCAAGTTCTCCTGGATTTCTTTGACATCGCTAAGAAGTAAGCAGTAGCATTAAGAAAGTGATCCTGTTCTCTTCACAGTTACTTCTGACAGGCATACAAGGGCCACCGCAAAAATGGCGGACAGTCTACTATTGGTATTTGCCCGGATTAGCCTAGCCTGTTACTCATTCGGCAGCAGCTAGGACGGGCTTTAGCTACTTCATGACCCTGAATTATTATAAGTGGGTATAAAAAGTGGATGGGTGTATCTAATGAAGTTGGACTTATATATATTGTGACTGCAGACTACTGTGTTCTCTAAGGTAAGAATGGGCACACATGTTTCAGTAGTGTAGGAGCCAAAATTGTGGTAAGGATAGTTGAGATGTTTATTGTAGGTTAGAGTGTATTTTTGTTACTTTTCTTGTACAATGGTATTTATTGTGCTACACCATTTCTGATTTTCACTTAGTTGTCAAATGTCCTATAGCACCTGAAGTAGGCACTATGTATGCTCTTTGTGACACACAGAAGAGCTATATTTTGATATTGGTGCGTGGATTGACAGGTGTGCTGAAGTACAGAGAAAAAAGGTTTTTTGATCGTCTCTAAGTTATGTTACTGACAAACAAAAACCGTTGCTAGTTGGGAAATGAGCTGTTGCCTGAAGCAAAGCACTTAAAATGTACATTCACACCCAGATAGTCCGGGAACTAGTGCCAGTGTAATGGTGTCCTAAGTATCTTCTTCACAAGGGTTAGGGTTGTTCACAAGTGATGGCAGGATGGAGCAGGAGGTGGGTTGGGCGTCCTCAGCAGTCATGAGGAAACTGTACCAGTTCGTTGAGTGAAGAGATAACCGAACATTCAGTTTACTGGTCTATGTTCCAACACTCACTTATGGCCACAAATTGAGGATGTCACTGCAAGAATGAGATCTGAAATACAAGTGACTGAAATGAGCCTTTTACATGGGTGACATGGCTCAGTCTGACACAGGAGCTGATACGTCTGAAGCCGGAGAGTCAAACTCAGACACAGCGGGTCAAAATGAAAACTGGAACAAGCTGAGGGCCGGACTGGTTTAGTGTTTATTAAAAACTTATTAAGATGACCTTATTGCACATATTGAACCTAGAACTAACAGAGCCTGTAAGTTATTGCCTATAAAACAATAAAAGTCTGTTTAAATTTGTTTAATTAATGTTTAATTAAATCTGTTCAATCTTATGTATTTTTTTAAGGAAAAATCTTTTTACACACACACACACACACACATTCTTACATACATAATATAATAATAATAATGGATTAGATTCATAAACCGCATTGTCAAGGCACCCAAAGCACTTAACATTGTGTATCCATTATTCATTCACACACACATTCACACACTGATGGCGGAAGCTGCCAAGAAAGACGCTAACCACGACCCATCAGGAGCATGCAGGGGTTCGTTATCTTGCTCAGGGACACCTCGACATGAGCTCTCCGGCTGGGGATCAAACCAGCAACCTTTGGGCTGCAGGACGACCACTCTACCCACTGAGCCATGGCGCATATGTGTGTGTGTATATATATATATATATATATATATATATAGAGAGAGAGAGAGAGAGAGAGAGACGAAATTGGTGGTACCCTTCAGTTAATGACAGAAAAACTCACAATGGTCACAGAAATAACTTTAATCTAACAAAAGTAACCATAAATAAAAATTCTATGAAATTTAAACAATGAAAGTCAGACATTGCTTTTCAACCATGATTCAACAGAATTATTTAAAAAATAAACTATATATATATATATATATATACATGTATATATGACCACTGGTACTACTGTTATCTTCACCTTCCAGGCTTTCTCCTGCTCTTCCTTGAGTCCTCGGTATTTCTCCAGTTTCTTGTTTTCCTTCTTCCTGATATTTCCATCATTGGGGATGGCTCCAGTCTATATTCTGCACAGATGTTTCTGTAAACTATGCTGGCTACTTGGTTATGGTGTTCCATGTATTCTTTGCCGGCCAGTATCTTGCACCCTGCTGTGAGGTGCTGGATTGTTTCAGGGGCTTCTTTGCTCAGCCTGCACCTGGGGTCCTACCTGGTGTGGTAGATCTGGGGTCTTGCCTTGGGTGGTAGACCTGGGTTCCTGCCTGGTGTGGTAGATCTGGGATCCTGCCTGGTGTGGTGGATCTGGGCCTCCATTGCCCTGGTACTCAAGGCTTGCTCTCCATGCATGGTGAACAGCTTCCATGTTTTAACATCTGTGTTCTGAGCTTCCTCCTTTGGCCAGCTTATTATCCCAGCAGGGTATCTGATCACTGGCAGGGCAGAGCTGTTAAATGCCCAGATCTTGTTCTTGCCATGGAGCTGACTTCTCAGGACTTGCCTTACTCGTTCCAGATATTTGGCTGTGCCAGCTTTCCTTGAGTCTTCTTCATGGTTGCAATTAGCTTGTGGTATGCCAAGGTACTTGTAGCTCTCCTCTCCTCATCTGCATTCATTCAATTTTCAAGTGATGAATGAATGGGTTTAATTTTTACAGTACTCTGAAACAGGTGTTAAATTTTTGGCAGACTGAAAGTGTTTTCTACATGGGTGATGGGAATCTGGCATCGTGTTGGAATTCCAGTGTGTTATTGGTGATGGGAGAAAAAAATGCAGGATACTGTCTGTCTCACCATCGTCTTTCTTGCTCATGTCGTGCTTAGGAGGAAACTAGCAGGATGTTGATGTAAAACTGTAGCCTGTTTAATCAGACAGCCTTTTTTTTGCAGTTATTGTCATTACTAGCTGAAGTTTGCTAGTGACACAGCTGTAAAACCTGCTGGTCCTGATACAGCATCTCAATTAGGTTCAGATGGACCAGGTTCAAATGGACCGGGTTCAGGTGGACCAGGTTCAGATGGATCGGGTTCAGATGGACTGGGTTCAGGTGGACCAAGTTCAGATGGACCAGGTTCAGATGGACCGGGTTCAGGTGGACCAGGTTCAGATGGACCGGGCTCAGATGGGCGGGGTTCAGGTGGACCAGGATCAGGTGGACCAGGTGCAGATGGACCAGGTTCAGGTGGACCAGGTTCAGGTGGACCAGGTGCAGATGGACCAGGTGCAGATGGACCAGGTTCAGGTGGACCAGGTTCAAATATCTAAAGCTTGTCAAGATGAAAGCAGGTAATTTTTTTCTCTGAATCATGGGTGCTGTACAGATGCTGGATCGGCACGTTTACCTTTTAGGAGCCATGAATGAGGTGAGGGAAAGTTATGAACAGGTACTGAAACATAAATCAGAGCAGCTTCTCTAACCTGGTGGTGGACAGATGATAGAAAGGATTTATATGCAGGGGCGGGTCTAGAAAAGTTGTGATGAAGGGGCCAGGCAGGACCAGGAAAAGGGGGGCACAAATGAGAATTTCTAAAATCATTTTTAAGGCCCAGATTTTAGTAAATAATTAGCTGATTATTAAAACTTCAGATGTTAAATTTCTGAAAACAAACAGCTGACGATGTTTTCAGGGTTGACGTAGAGCAGGGGTGGCCAACATCGGTCCTCGAGAGCCACAATCCAGCAGGTTTTCCAAATTTCCCTGGTCCAGCACACCTGACTTAACGAGTCACTGTGCAGATCCTTACAGGCTGTTGGTTCCATTTAATTTGAGTCATGTGTGATGGTGGACAGCTCAGACGGTAACACGCTTATTATTAAAATAATCTCTCACGTTTTAAAAGAGTGTCAATTATTGCTTTTAAGCTATTTAGAAAAAAAAGTTTAATTTCGAAATAGTCGTAGATTCAACAGGAGGTTACTGTGGAAAAAGGTTTGATGTGTTCTGTGTGATAATATTAGGATGAAATTTCAGATCAATCTTCAGGCTCAGGATTTTTTAAAAAATTTTTTTATGCCATTAGCCTAAAATTACGGTACATTTGGAGGCCGTAGTCATGCAGGCCTTTATGTCTTTATCATTGTAATTTGACTGATTACTGCGTGCATAGCAACAGAATTAATTTTTTAGTAGGACACAGTTTATGCCACCTGATGCATCATGTGACACCTGAGGGCAATAAAACCAAACAGCCCAGCCCAACTTTCCATTTTTCTCTGCACAGATGAGGAGGTCTTTGTGTGATTATAAATTTTTATTGGAAACCACCAAGCATGTGTTTTTAAAACTGTTGCTCTAAACTGTTGTAGGAATACTTACTAGATTAGTATATTTCAACAGGTTGATGTTGACGTGTTTTAATATCTTCTGTCATGTCAAATGTGTCTCAGTCTCCCTCTAACACCACCGACGAGCTGCTTAACCAGGGGCTCCTGAGGATAAGTATAATTTCCACTATGTCCACAGTTCCATCTTTTGTGTTTCTCTACATTAATGGGACAATGTTGTATATTTTGAGGAGTAAACCAGTGTTTCGGGAGACCTGCCGCTACATTCTTCTGTACAACCTCCTTCTTGCAGACACTGTTCAGCTGGCTCAAAGTCAAGCGATGTTTTTATTGTCTGTTTGCAGGATAAAACTGGCATATTCTCTGTGCATTGTGCTCAGCATGTTCGCTAATCTCACAACCGGGATTTCTCCACTCACACTTCTGGTGATGCCTTTGGAGAGATATGTAGCTGTGTGCTACCCGCTGAGGTATGCTTCCATCGCCACCATCAGAAACACGGTGGTGGCCGTCAGTGCGATCTGGGCTGTCAGCTCACTGAACAGTCTGACTCGCAGTTTGCTGTTTTTACAGTTTCCATTTGAAAAGATGGCGTCTCTGCAGCTACAAGATGTTTGCTCTAATATTGCTTTAGTGCTTGGATATCTGACTGATGAATATGACAGAGCCTATACTTGTGTGCTGTTTGTATCAGCTGGCGTGGCCGTCACTGTCTCCTATTTTGGTGTCATAATAGCAGCTAGATCAGCCTCCACAGACAAAGTTTTAGCCCGAAAGGCTCGAAACACACTGCTACTGCATCTGGTGCAGCTTGGTCTCAGTCTATCCTCAACCATTAATAACCCACTGCTCACTGCTCTTTCTAGAATTTCAACAAAGATGGTACTTTTGTGGGTTCAAAATGTATTTTATGTTTGCTTTATAATCTTCCCCAGATGTCTGAGTTCTCTCATTTATGGACTTCGAGATCAAACCATCAGACCCGTTCTCGTCTACCATCTATACTGTCGACTGAAAGTGAAAATCAGCGGCTAACAATCTGAATTTTGTTCAAGGTGTTTGCTTATAGGAGTAAGCAGTCGTTAAATATTACCAGGCTGCAGTTTTCTTTCTGTCTAATGAAATTAACCTGATTCTATTTGTAAACCTATGTGTTTGTATTGCCTCTACCAAACTAATCACTAGACACTGATGTTAAAAACTGAATAAACATTTGAAAATTTACATGTGTTTGTTTTTTATTTTAAGTATTGCTGTCATGGAAATTTCCCATAATGCAAAATGTAGGAATGTTGTTTTTAAAGAGGAATATAGACATTAAACAACGTTTGTGTGAACAAACTGAAGGAATCTTTTACATGTCAGAGTGAGACTGACTGGAGCAAATATAACATCACCCACCCCGTCTCAGCAACTACCACTCCATCAGATCCGACCACTTACAGACAAACGGCATCAGCTTCTCATTTTGGTAAAACGATGGAACCTTTGACATGAAAATAAGAGACGGTTGTGTGGTGGCAGGTGAAATTCACCGCACAGAAAGTTGGATTGTTGGGTTTTTATTTCTCAACTGCTCAAGACAGACAAAAGAAAAGAGAAGAGGAGCTTAGTCTTTTAGCAACAGTGGGTCTTCTAGAAATACCAGCTTTGCTTAATTTCAACATTTCAGCACAGAAAACTGAACCCCAGAAATAAAATAATATGTCCATCAGCTGGTGCATAAACAGCTGCAGCCGTCACCCATAACAAAAGAAAACAGAAACACATTTCAGCCCCCATTCAACATGCAGCTCTTCCTACATGGATTCAAACAAAAGCAGAGCATCTCAGGAAACCCACTAGAACCCCACCAATACCAATTTTTAAGACCAGTGCTGACTGATATATGACAGATAAAAATTCTGATAACTGATTAACTGGTCATAAATAAAATTTAAAATAACAGTTTTAATAAAATAATTTTTTTTATTACAACTGAAATATAATATATATTATATTTCAGTTTTTATTGTACAGCACTTTGTCAGCCACATTGCTGTTTTTAAGGTGCTTTATAGAAAAGATGGTATGGCTAGTTTAATTCAAATAAAAAATGTTTTAATAAAATGGGTTTTATTTTATTCATTTTAAATTTGCATTGTGAGCTTTTCTTTCTGTGGAGCATTAATACAGCTCCCATTTGCACTGCTGAATTTATCTTTAGATTTAGACCATAGGTGAATGCTATATGTAAGCTATATAATAAGTGAAGCTACTGGTAGAACATTATCTATGCAGCTCTTTAACGTTAAAGCACATTTTCTCTACGCCATTATTTTATTTGCCATGAAGTCATGACTTATATGAACCAAAATAAAAGCCAGAGACTTTTCTCAGATGTTGTCGACAGAGTTGCATTTCAAACATATAATGGTCCAGATAGTCTGGAGGTCATGTTTCTCCACAACAACACAGCTCGCTGTTGCAGCCTGAGTCACTTTCTAGGATTTTCTGACCAGAAAAACTAGGAGGGACATCATGACGGTAGCTGCAGACAGAGAGTAATGTTCATCATTTTAACTTTTCCTCCCCTCTGCATGGATGAACCTCGTTCTGGACTCAGATCATTTCTACACTTAAGTTATTTCGGTAGTTACTAACTGGCTTTTAGCTGTTAGCGAACACTATGCTAGGTTGGCATAACCACAGCGATGTTATTGCTAACATAAACGGACAGGGAGTAACTTAAATCAGATTAGAACAACTTTAGCAATGCAACGTTAATGAAATTGTTTTGAAAAGGGCTACAATCAGCTGATTCAATCAGGCACTAATACTCACTGCACAAAATGTCCGTGTTAGCTTAAAATGTACAGGCTGCAGCAGCGATCTGCTTCATTCAGCTCTACACAACAAGAAAACAAACATTACATTAAGCATCAAACATGAATAACAGAACATTTTCAGATGAAAAGCCATTGCTCAGACAGTGCTATCCTGACGCGGTAATCTGTAACAACTCGCACCCGTGAATCTGTAAACATCCAACCAAATAGTCAAATAATCCATCATGTGAGCCACACATTTCCATATAATGTGGATACATGTAGATCATCATGTACAGAAACATTTTCTTTTATCTTCTTTTTTTTTTAATAATTTATTTAATTCATTCTCAATATAAACAACAACCAATAAGAAATAAAAAACAAGAATTAAAAGGTGCAGAAAGATTAAGCAAAATCTTTTATAATATATATATATAAACACATACATGCTGTACATACATGCACATATATATACACATATGTAAAAAACAAAAACAAACTGATGAGTGTAAAATAATACTAACACTGCCTCTCACCTCTACTTGATAAGGCTTTGGGTTGTTTATTTGATAAAATAATTATTAGGGGTGGGACTAAATACAATCAATTAATTACAAAGTAATTAATGTGTTTAAAAAAACATGTATTTAATTGCAGGTTGTGTTCCAAACATTTGTCAGTGCACAGTTTCCAGTACGATTTGTGAAGGCCGCGCTCTTCAAGGGTGACGTGAACACTGCTCTGGGCAGGAGTGCGTTGCTAAGGCAACAATCAGGAAGCAGAGGCCCCTATCTCTACAGATAACTCACACCTGCCTGGAAACCACCGCTTTTGCTCTCAGTGTGTGAAGAAGGGAGAGAAGTTTATTAAAGTTTGAATTTATGACTGTTATGACACACATGATGTGAGATGATGTTTATAACCAAAGACTGAGTTTATGGACTGCCTGATCAATACTCAGTTATGTTTTTCTATATGTTATGCATTACCTATTCACATTTCACATATTCCTGTTTGCTTGCTTATTTACATTATTATCCTTAGATTTTAGTGATGTTCATTAGGTTTTGGTTTTGATTAATAGACCTACAGCTTAGTTGTTATTATTCTACAGCCTACAGACAGTGCATTCACAAATAAGATACAAATAAGAGACAGAGTTTTTGCACTACTGAGGAAGTAGCAAGGGGAGTTATCTCTTATCTGCTCTCTCCAAAGCAGAGCGGAATTCCCCTGCAACTCAGAGAAATTATTAGAAAAGGCAACCTTTCTGTGAACTGCAGAAATGGACAAGATATACACTCACACGAATGCGCATCACATGCACGCATGTGGTCATGTATGCTTTTTCTGCTGATGGAAAATTACTGAGTGGGTTGGTTTTGAGTGTTTTTTCTGTTAGTGGGAAGGTATCAAGTGGGATGGTTTTTAAGTTATGTATATATACTGGTGATAATTTGAAGGGAGTCGGATTGTCCGGAGATTTTGAGGAGCTGCTGCAGAGATTTTGCAGCGATTCTACAGATTTTTCTACTGAGACTTAGTGGAGACTTAGTTAGATTTTTACAGATCTTCATCCCTTTGCTGGGATAGATTTTGCCCTTTTTACCAAGGGAGATTTAATTATTATTAGAGAGGATTTAGACGGCGAAAGCGGAACCACCTATTGAGGGAAACTTTTACTTTATACTCATTTCTTATAATAGCTTTTAATCCCCACTTAAAGGGAAACCCCTAAAAGGGAATTTTATTATATTTTTTCTTTTTTCTTTTTTCTTTTTTCTGTATTGTACCAATAATAGAAAACTTGAATAAAAGGGTTATAGTTAACTTCGGTTAACTTCCCAACCAAACCCATTTCTCTTATATTTGTCCACATCCACTGAGGAGAGGAGAGGACAACACAACGAACAGGTAAGCCCCAGATTCCCCGATACCCGAAGAGACATAAGAATTCGCTAGGTTATTACTTCGACACCAGGTACTGATCCTGTTAGGACGATAGTACGGTAGCTTCATACTCCTAGACCCAAAGGTTGGCTTATCTACCTGAATAACTCCTCAGGCCTATCTCCGCATAAGCGGACAATAATAATCAGGAATTCTAAAGGGGTAAAAATTGCTTTTTCCCGCGCCAAAAGAATCGAGGTGGAAAGGTTCGCCCATCACTTCGCGACTGGAGTCTCACCGGTCGTTAAAGATCCAAGAGAGGAAGCAACAGGACGTGAGCCTGAAAGGTCGGTCAAAGAATTGACAATAGGGTAAACATTCGTCAGCGGCTTTGACAGATTACAGCGATGCACACGTCAGAGCTTGGGCGCTATATTTAGCAAGTTGTCATGACGTCTGTGGCTGACAGAGAGCAGCCCATAGGAAGACGAATAAGAGAAGAAAATTCCTGTCTGACTGGATCGGGAGTATTCCTGAATCAGTGGTTCTGATGTGAATAGATGATAAGGACCTACTCTAGGGTTGGAGTAGGGCCCCAAACAAATAAGCTCATAACCACTGATTGCCATTCAATCATGTGATAACGACCAAATCGGGAGCTCCTTTCTCAGTAGGTGAATGAGGTTATAAATATTCTGACTTCATCCAAAGTTCAGCACTTCCTCAATTTATTTTCTGTCTCTGCAAAACTCATTCATATTGTAAATGTTTTTTAAAAGTAATAACATGAAAATCAGGGCTGCTAACTGACTCCCTGAAGTCTATTTATGGGATTTTCATATGAAATGCAGCAGCCATTTGCACATACTGGGATAGTTGCACAGGTCTAACTTTTTATCCAGAAATCATTGCACCATATGACAACTGGAATTAGTCATCTTAGTCCAGGGACTGCAGTCCTCGGGGGCCACTCTCCTGCAGGTTTTGCATCCAACAGCTTGTCAGGTTCTGCACAATTTCCAATCAAGTATGTTGAAGCAGAGAAACATCTAAAACCTGCAGGACTGGTTGGTTTTCAAGTACTGGCGTTGCTCATTCCTGCTCTAGGCCTTTTAAACTGTGTGTCTCAGAGAAAAGATGGACTCAGGCCGAAATTACTGCTCCTGCTGTTGCTGTTTTTTGCTTCTCATTATAGAGTAGATTTCAACTTTTTACCTCGACCAAGGTGGAGGTTGTGTTTTTAGCAGTGTATGTTTGACTGTCTGTTAGCCACATAACTCAAAAAGTAAATAGTAGACTTTGATGAAATCTTCAGGAAATCTCGGAAATGGAAGAATGAACAACTGATCTTTTTTTTTATTACTAGAACTTTCCAATACCCCTACAAGCTGAATGCAGGTGGTGGAAAACAGAGCTGCAGGTTCACTATGAGATCTATAAAGAGAGACTAAGGATTTATAATCTGGAGCTGAGAAATGCAGACCATCTTTCTTTCTGACATCATTGCTAAGAACAGCAATAAAGCTCGAGCCTTGTTCGTTACTGTTGACAGGCTAACTAATCCTCCTGTTTCAGTAACCCAGAACTTCTCTCCAACCAGGCCTGGAATGAGTTTGCTTCTTTCTTTACTGACTACATCCAGAAAACCAGGCTGTCAGTCAGTGCTTTCATGCCAGGGGAGGACGTATGTCCCTGTGTCCACTCAGAGACATGAACACCAGGACACACTTTTCTCCAGTAAGTCCTAAAAACCTGGATGAGATCCTTGTCCATCTGAAAACCACCACTTGCTGTCATGACGTCCTGCCAACCGGGTTTTTAAAAATGTTTCAGGATGCATGGCCTTAGATATCTTCCAGGTTGTAAACTTGTCTCTGCTTTCAGGTGTCTTCCCTCAGACCCTAAAAACAGCCGTCATCAAGCCACTACTGAAAAAGATAACCCTAGACTCGTCCCTCATGAGCAGCTACAAGTCGATATCAAACCTCCCCTTTCTTAGTCAGATTCTAGAAAAAGCTGTCTACCAGCAGCTACACAACTTCCTGACACTAAATACCTGTTCTGATGTCGACCAGTCAGGTTTCCAGCCACACCACAGCACTGAGATGCTCTAGTTTAGGTATTTAATGACATCTGCTTGAGCACAGATAGCGGGAACATTTCAGTCCTGGTACTGCTGGATCTCAGACCTGCATTTGACTCGGTCGACCAGACCATCTCACTTGACCGGCTGGAAAACTGGGTTGGACTTTCTGGTACTGTAATTAATTGGTTTGAGTCCTATTTAAAAGACAGGAACTACTTTGTGTCTATAGGTAACTATAAATCTGAGCGAACCAAAATAACCTGTGGAGTTCCCCAAGGCTCCGTCCTGGGGCCACTGCTGTTCAACCTCTACATGCTGCCACTCGCTCACATTATGGAAACAACTAAACATGTTACCACAGTTATGCTGATGACACACACATCTACATAACCATCTCACCAGGAGACCACAGTCCGATCCAGACTCTGATCACCTGCATGGATCAGATTAAAGATTGGATGTGCCAGAACTTCCTTCAGTTAAATGAAGACGAAACTGAAATAACAGCTGTTGGAGCCAAAGGAAGAAAAATTAAAAGTCAGTTCTCAGCTTCAAACAGCAAAGTTCAAAACTAACAACCAAGCCAAAAACCTGGGAGAAGTCCTGGACTTAGACCTGGCTTATTTCTTAACTAGCAGCTCGCTGATGAATGACATGTCAGAAATCAGGATCCATCCTATTAGCATTAGTGATCACGCACCAGTATCATTCACTCTGAGAAGTAAGAGCAATAAACCAGCAACTAGAAACTGGAGATTTAATACGTCATTACTTAAAGATCCTGAATTTATCAGCTACTTTAAAAGAGAATGGTCCTTATATCTAGAAAATAACGACTTGCCAGAAACTTCAGCATGTGTTCTTTGGTAAGCAGGAAAAGCAGTAATGAGAGGGAAAATAATTTCCTTCTCTTCTCATAAGAAAAAGAAGGAAACTTTGAGAATTTCAGAGTTAGAACTCAGAATTAAATCCTTAAAGGACGCTTACCATGTCTCCCCAGAAGAACACATACTAAATGCTATAAGGAAAGCTAAACTTGAACTTAATGAAATAATAGAAAAAAAGACACAATTCTTGGTGCAAAGACTTCGCTTGGAGAACTTTGAGCATGTCAACAAATCTGGAAGGTTCCTGGCTAATCAGTTGAAAACAAACAAGGAGAAAACAACCTCTCCTCTGTCAGAGATGCAGAAGGAAACATCAGCCACGACCCTGACAAGATAAATAACACTTTCAAAGAATTCTATAAAACATTATATACATCACAACTAACTACGAAAAATGACTATATTGATAAATTTCTTAGTTATATCAATCTTCCAAAATTAAAACATAAAGTAAAATGGTCTTGGATTCCTCCCTTTCAGTCGGCGAACTCCATGAAGCTCTCCAGCATATGCCCAACAATAAAGCTCCAGGTCCAGATGGTTACCCAGCAGAATTCTACAAAGAATTCTGGACAACGTTGGCACCCACTTTCTACAATATGATATTAGAAATAAGGGAAAAACAAAAAATACCTTCAAATATGAACCTAGCCAATATTACTCTACTCTACTCCAGGGCACCAGGGAATCCCCTACTCTTTTTCTGACAAGTGCCTTGGAATCTTTTATGACCTCAGTAGGTCAGAACCTTGGTTTACATCTCATAAGAAGGATGGCACCTCCTACAGCACAATGTCCACATCACTGCACTGGGGCATCAGGGTTGAATATTTGGCCAGATGGAAGACTGCCCCCTTCTGTGCCCAACCAACACCATTTCAAGCAGTAACTCCTGTGTTCCCAGGTCATGTCCCATCCAATACTAACCAAGCCAATGCCATCTAAGCTACAGAGATGCAGCTAAGATAGGATATCTATTCTTATTTGGATGTTGGGCATTTCTTATTTCATTGAGGGCATTATGTAATTCTCCCTACAAATGAAATATTTTACCTTTGATTATGGACGCTTTTTCCACTAATGAAGCTCCCACATCCTGTGCCTCTCACGGTGATCATCAACCTTGCAATCTCCACATTTTCAATTCCTTGGTCACCTCTTACCCTAGGTGTTAACATGCAAATACAAAACAAAATTAATTTTGACAACTTCATATCCAATTAAATAAAGAATCATGCTGCAAAAATTCCTGTCAATACAAATTCATTGCAAATATCCTCACTTGTAAGGCCAGCCATATTTTCTTACTCCGTCAAGAAAAAAACCAAATGCAGTACTGGCTGTATTGTTAGATGCAGTGTCAAGGAACATGATCTAGAAGGAGGGACAAAAATACATTAATTATCTTACTTTGATAAATAACTGACAAAGATTTGTACAATAGAATGGATTAGATTAATTAGTATTGTTTTACATAGGAACATAAACTATGGAAAGCCGATTTATTTGTAATTAAATATTTAATATTTCACAAAACAGATAAATGAAAATGTACTAAATAAAAGTTTGAGATATTTTTAATTATGTTAAACTTTTATTTTGTATTTCCAAGTATTTCAGGACACTGTTATTTTGCAGCACCACTGTGCTTTGACAACACAGAGCTTGAGAACCCCTGTTCAAGGTATGCATACATGGTTGTCGTCTCTAGCCCAAACGCTGCTGGTAAGCTTTCGTGCTGTCTTTCAATGACAAAACATCCTGCTTTGGCAAAAATGGCAGCCATTTACAGCCAGAGTAGGATGTTTCTTCATTGAATGACAAAGCCTAAAACAATTATTGAATTTAGTGTCCGTACACGGTGACTACTAAGCTAAGGTGGCTGAGGCTGACAGCTATCCTGTCATCTTATGGGGATTGGCTGACATTAACTCTGACCTACACCGCATAGCACCAGAAACCCTGCCCCCTAATTTGAATATGAATATCCAAAATAAAAAGACACACACAATGAAGCACTAAAGTCATGCAGCAAAATAAAAGTAAACTGAAACACAAAGAAAATTTTTCACATTCAAATTATGAAGAATTACCAATAATACAAATTTCTGTATTCATTTAATTGTGAATAAATTGGCTTTTCATAGGTTAAACCATTTTAGAACACAAAACTAAAGAGCATTCAGAGAGCGCGTCTTCTGATAGAATAATGCTTTTGTGAGACGATAGTAAAATTACATCATATCAGTCTGGTAACCTTTGATCTACACACACACAATTTGATCAGTTTTTACTTTGGTCAGTCAATATCTACCTACCTACATAAAAAGTTATATCAAAGTTTGCTTGGCATCTTTGGAGATTCTTGGTTTAAGATCATACACAGCTAGACAAATTAACAGGGGCAAAAACATAGCCTCCTGGCAGAGACAAAATGCATGGACTTTAAATAATCAAAAGTTTACAAGAGAAATTTGAGGTATTCTTGCCTTACGAGAGAAGCCATCTACTCCACCAAATATCACCATGTTGTGTCTGATGGGACAAACTACATAATTTTGTTTATAAGAATACAAAAGGAATTCTTGAGATCACAATTTAAGTTATTTATAAGAGAAACCCAGACCTGATGAGTTTATGATTGGTATCAATGTGCTGCAGAAAATGCGGGCCTTGAACTGAGTATTTTCGTCGAACCACACACCCCATGGTAGTTAATCTTGACAGGATGCCTTCTGTATCAACTCTGTGCATTGAGGCCTTCACTCTCCTCCACTGTACATGGTGTCCCTCTGCTTGAAGACAACCCTTAACAATCCTGTATCCGGCATGAGGTAATCTGGATTTAATTGCCCTGATTCTCCCATCTAAAGCATCATCAGTGACAGTCGAGTAGAGACTCCTGACTGACATGTTGCCCTCTTGCATTCTCCTGTATATTGTAAGTCTTGACACCCCGAGAATGTCTGCTACACACTTAACAGAAAGACCTATCTTAAGTAGACTGTGTAGATGATCTTCTGTGATCTGAATCCGATAATGTCCATAAGTGCTCATCATCCTCACTACAGCAGGAAAAGATGGAGGTGTCTTTTGCTGCTCTAACAAGCTGTTGAGGTCTTCAATAGCATCACAGACATCAGTGGGTAATTCCACATTCTCCAATGCATCAAGGAAGGTCCTCTCTTGGGTGACTATATATTCAAGATAATCCAGATCCAGAGGGTTGTTGTTGAGTGCATAATGTAGCCTTTCCTTCAATCTGGATAAGCACTCATGAACGAACATATTCTGCAAAAAACAAAATTAAACATTAAAATACATCTTCTAACATAAACGTAACAATATAGCACTGTCGAAAGAGTAGGGCCCTACCGATATGGATTTTTTTTGGCCGATTATGATATTTGGCAGAAAAAAATTCAGATAACCAATTAATTGGCTAATAATTTAAAAAATATATAATGAATAAAATAACTTCTTTTTTGTCCTTAATGCTTACAACAACAAAGATATGAATTACAAGCAGAACATTTTACTGTTTCACAATATTTTGTACTTTAGTACTTGTTTGACTTGACAGTAGAGAAGTGTTTTCAAGAACAACATGTAACAAAACATGAAATGTCTGGAAACTGCTGTACTGATGAATTTATCTTTAGATTTAGGCCGTAGGTGTATCCTGTATATAAGCAACATAATGAATGAAGTTACTGGCTAAACATTATTTATGCACTTCAGTGTTAAATTACATCTTCTTTACTCTCATTATTTTCTTTACCATGAATTGATGTCTCATACGAACCAAAAAAAAAAAAAAAAAAAAAAACACTTTCACAGATGTGAAACATGTCATCTTTGATAAAGTTGCATTTTAAATGTATGATGGTCTCAAACAGTTTGACACTAATGTTTCTCCACTACAACATGGACAGTGAGTTGCTGTTATAGCCGGAGTCACGATCTAGTATTTTCTGACTGAGTAAAACTAAGACTGATATTATGAGGGCTGCTGAAGACAGACTATAATGTTGATCATTTTAACTTGTCTGTCCTGCAGTGAAAAAACCTTCTCTACTCTGCGTTCACATCCCTCCTGCTAAAATGCGCCTCAACGTACACTGACGGAGTGATGAATGGTTGTTCTGTCTGCACACTGCACTGCAGTTACTTACTGGATTAGCTGTCAACTAGCGCTATGCCAGGTTAGCATAACTACAGTGAGTTTATTGCTAACAGACTTCTTGGGGACTCGCCTTACTGTCTAAACAGGTTTTGCTTCGAAGGAGCTTGTTTGTAAGCTGTTCAGCAGTTATTTGTTGTGTTCAACTACATAAAACAAAACATCTAAGTTGTACACTTTTGGGGGTATTACAGTATGTTGTGCCTACTTTGTCCGTGGTATCACTGTTAGTTTCATGCAGGAAAGCTGGCAGGGAGAGAATAAGCCTTGATCGAGACCGCGGGAAGCAACCTGCTATAGGGCTTTGACAGATTTGGTAGCTACATGAATGTCTCTTTGAAAGGAACGGCTCCCAAAGAAGCCCCAAGTCCTATCTCAGTTGTTAATCTCCTGCGTTTGTCACTTTTTCTAGCTAACATACGCCCCCCCCCCCCGACCCTTTATGCCCCTGGCAGGGTCACTCATGGCACACAGGTCTCTATGGGAGGGACTAGACAAAGCATGGCTCAATAAACCTCTATGATGAGTCAAATCAATGGATCCAGGTTTCTCTTGCATGGACGTGGGTTACCGAGGCCCCCTCTGGATCCAGGCCAGGCATGGAGATGAGTGCCTGGTGGCCAGGCCTTTGCCCATGGAGCCAAGTCAGGCTCAGCCCGAAAGGCTGACAAGCTTCGATGCATGGCTTGGGCTCTGGAACCCCTGTCCTCAAGAAGGGCTGAACTCTTTACCATTCTCAAGTTGCCCGGTGAGAGATGCCAAGCAGGTGTGGGCATACTCATTGCCCCCCTACTTGGCACCTGTATGTTGGGGTTTACCCCAGTGGATGAAAGGGTAGCTTCCCTCCGCCTTCAGGTGGGGGACGGATCTTGACTGTTGTTTGTGCTTATGCACTAAACAGCAGTTCAGAGTACCCACCCTTTTTGGAGTCCTTGGAAGGGGTGTTGGAGAGCACTCCTTCCAGGGACTCCCTTGTTCAGCTTGGGGTCTTCAATGCTCACGTGGGCAATGACAGTGAGACACTTGGCTGAAGAGAGGGACGGCGCTGTCAACTGATCACCACCTGAGTTGGCTCAGATGGTGGGGAAGGATGCCAGTCAGGCCTGGCAGACCCAAACATGTTGTGAGAGTCTGCTGGGAACATCTAGCGGAATCCCCTGTCAGAAAGCTTTTCAACTCCCATCTCCAGCAGAGCTTCAACCACGTCCCAGGTGAGGTGAGGGACATTGAGTCAGAGTGGACTGTGTTCCGTGCCTCTGTTGTTGAGACGGCCAGCCAGAGCTGTGGTCGTTAGGTCGATGGTGCCTGTCGTCGTGGAAATCCCCAAACTTGTCGGTGGTCACCAGCAGTGAGGGATGCCGTCAATCTGAAAGAGTCCTATTGGGCCTTTTTGACCTGTGGGACACTGGAGGCATCTATTGGGTGTCAGGAGGCAAAGTGAAATGCGTCTTCAGCGGTTGCTAAGGCAAAAGCTCGAGCATGGGAGGAGTTTGGAAAGCCCATGGAGAATGACCTCCAGACAGCTTCGAGAAGACTCTGGTCCACCATCTGGTGGCACAGGAGGGAAAATCAGTTCTCCATCAACGCTGTGTACAGTGGGGATGGGGGGCTGCTGACCTCGACTCGGGGCGTTGTGAGGCGGTGGGGGGAATACTTCGAAGACCTTCTCAATCCCACCAACACGTCTTCAGATGAGGAAACAGAGTCTGGGGTAGCTGGTGCTGGCTCTCCTATCTCTGGGGCTATGGTCGCTCAGGTGGTTAAAAAGCTCCTCGGTGGCAAGGCCCTGGGGGTGGATGAGGTCTGCCCAGAATTCCTTAAGGCTCTGGATGTTGTAGGACTGTCTTGGTTGACACGCCTCTGCAGCATCACGTGGACATCGGGGACAGTTCCTTTGGACTGGCAGACTGGGGTGGTGGTCCCCCTCTTCAAAAAGGGGGACCGAAGGGTGTGCTCCAACTATAGGGGGATCACACTCCTCAGCCTCCCCTCCTATTCAGGGGTGCTTGAGAGGAGGGTCCGTCAGATAGTCGAACCTTGGATTGAGGAGGAGCAGTGTGGTTTTCATCCCAGTTATGGAACAGTGGACCAGCTCTACCCTCTTCAGAGTCTTTGAGGGGGCAAGGGAGTTTGCCCAACCAATCTACATGTGCTTTGTGGACTTGGAGAAGGCATTCGACCGTGTCCCCCGGGGAATCTTGTGGGGGGGTACTCCGGGAGTATGGGGTGCCGGACCCGCTTGTACGAGCTGTCCAGTCACCGATTCTGTTCATAACTGTTATGGACAGAATTTGAAGGCACAGCCGATGTGTAGAGGGGATCTGGTTTGGTGGCCTCAGGATTGGGTCTCTGCTCTTTGCGGATGATGTGGTTGTGTTGGTCGTGTCGGGCCGTGATCTTCAGCTCTCACTGGAGCGATTTGCAGCCAAGTGTGAAGCGGCTGGGATGAAAATCAGCACCTCCAAATCCGAGACCATGGTCCTCAGTTGGAAAAGGGTGGAGTGTTCTCTCCGGGTCTGCAATAGGGTCCTACCCCAAGTGGAGGAGTTCACGTATCTCTGGGTCTTGTTAATGAGTGAGGGAAGGATGGAGCAGGAGATCGACAGGTGGATCAGTGCGGCGTCTGCAGTGATGCGAACTCTGCATCGGTCTTTTGTGGTGAAGAAGGAGCTGAGCCAAAAGGCAAAGCTCTCGATTTACCAGTTGATCTACGTTCCTACCCTCACCCATGGTCATAAGCTGTGGGTCGTGACCGAAAGAACAAGATTGCAAATACAAGCGGCCGAAATGCATTTTCTCCACACAGTGGCCTGGCTCTCCCTTAGAGATAGGGTGAGAAGCTCGGTGAACTGGGAGGGGCTCAGAGTAGAGTCGCTGCTTCTCCACATCGAGAAGAGCCAGATAAGGTGGCTCGGGCATCTGGTTAGGATGCCTCCTGGACGCCTCCATGGTGAGGTGTTCCAGGCACATCCCACCAGAAAGAGGCCCCAGGGAAGACCCAGGACAGGCTGGACGGACAACATCTCTCGGCTGGCCTGGGAACGCCTCAGGATCCCTCTGGATGAGCTGGTGAATGTGGCCAGGGAGAGGGAAGTCTGGGTTTCCCTGCTTAGGCAGCTGCCTCCGCGACCCGACTCTGGATAAGCAGCAGAAAATGAATGGATATTACAACCTTTCCAGTTGACATGACCCAGGCAGAACAAAAGCACAATTTACAGTCGCATATTAACAAGGACTCCTGACCGCAGACTAGCTTAAAGTTTGAAAAACTTGCAAGCAAGGTGGAGTGACAGCGGGGATAGCCAAACGGCAGAGCGAATGGAGAAGCTTGTGGGCGTTCTAAACTAAGGAAAACAGGCTTCGGGTTGATCGGCCGTTTTCCACTTGGTCCTAGTGCTGGACCTGTCTCTGTTTACTTTAACGAAACATTGTTTTTGGACAGTAACAAATGCGGGGGACTAAAAATAGCATTTTGAAAAAGTGCAGGGGACATTTCCCCTGTGTCTCCCCCTAAAATTACATCCATGTTGGTAGAGGATCGTTGAGTGAATTTGCTCTCCTGGGCTTCAGCTCGCCATTGAGGCCTCAGTAGTTCTTCAAGGTGTCTAGCCTCTGTGAATACAGGACCAGGAAATTACCATTCAATTGTGTACACAACGCATATGAAATAAAGGACCTCAACAGCTTCTCCATGTCTGGATCTGGATCTGGATGCCTGCCAGGGGGAGCATGTAGATTTTAAACAGAATAGGTCTCAGGATGGAACCTTGGGGAACTCCACATATAATTCTTGCTCAGATGTAAAGTTACCTATTAACAGAAAGTACTTCCTATTTTTTAAATAAGTTTTAAACCAGTGTAGTACAGTGACAGAGAGGCCCACCCAGTTCTCCAGTCGTTTGAGTAAAATATTGTGGTTGACTGTAACAAATGGAGCACCTAGTTCCAGTAAAGATAATATTTACATATATCCATCATCTGTATTCAAACATATATCATTAATCACTTTGGTCAGAGCAGTCTCATTAGCAGTTCTATTTGAGCTTTGAACTTATTTTTTAGACCGCTGCTCAAAAATAATACATGTATAACGAAATTAGTTTATCCCTGCAGCCACAATGAGTCATAGTAAAGTGAGATTTGTTATGTAATTATTGTCATATACTGCAGGTTACTGATGAAGAAAAAATAAAAATGGCACACAGCACAATTACAACAGTTTCAGGCTTGCCTAAAAACAAACTTTCAGGATGAATATAAATACCCCTTTAAAATGATGAAGCTGTATCTCTAAACTTCTATCACAGTCATCACTCACACTGGAGCTCTTGGACCAGTGTCCTGCAGGTTTTAGATGTTTTCCTGCTTCAACACACCTGATTAAAATCAATGGGACAGTAAGAGGTTTGTCAAGAACTTCACAATATTCACCTGGAGAACTATTTGATTTGAATCAGCAGAGAAAAAATCTTAGAGGCCGTCCCCACGACCCCGGATTGCAGCAAAACCGCAAAAGTATTTTAGCAAACCACGTTTTCATCCCCACGAAGCCTGGGATTAGCCTCCATGAAACCGTCCATGTCTGAAGCCAGGTACCAATGTGGATCGGTTTGAGTCCTCTACCGTCTGCAGTACTGTACGGACAGCGAAGCCGCACAACTCGAGGATATGACGTCAATGTGACGAACACGCGCCGATTTCCGAACCACCCTTTCTTTGTAGTCAAGTATTTTTTGGAGAAGAAGCTCAATTTCTTCATTAGTCCAAAGAAATGTTTCTCTTTTGCCTTGCAGTGAATCCTCAGCCATCTTCTCTTCTCGGCTTCCAACGTGTATGTCCTGCAACACGCAGTGAGCCTTTATCTGCGCATGCGTTGTTTTGCTCTAGCTTTGGAGTGTTACTGTTTAGCTCCCCCCACATCCTGTAGTATGTACTACAGCGGCGTCGTGGGGATGTTAAAGCCTTTGTCCTAGTTTTCACCACCGTTTTCACACCGGTTTCACACCTGAACCGGCTTCGATGCCATGTGGACATAGCCTAAAACCTGCAGGACACTGTCTCAAAAGGTCCAGAGTTGGTGATTCCTGCTCTATCTCATACAAAATGTGAACATAATTTTTGCAAAGGTAAACTCTGATAAAGTGAAGTAGAACAAAGGTTCTAAAATGGCCATTTTGGATCAGTTTGGCACCCTCATTTATCATCATCCCCAACTGTGGAACTATCAGAAGGTTAATTAATATGAAAGCAATGAGGGTTGACTTAGATTTTCACATACTTTCTTCTGCATTTTGGCTTGCTTTTGTTAAAAATAATGGCATAGTGTTACACCAAATAAGTTTTTGCTAATCTGATTTTCTTTCTGACCTAGTGTAAAGATCTTGCTGCATGATAACACAAAACACCTAGAATATCATACTCAGAGCAGAATCTGAATCAGTTTTAAATCTAAATCTGAATGAAGCATGCGATCTTACTTTTTCCACATGATCAGACGCTTGTTTTATATCAATAAAACCTTCTTAATACTTCAGTGAAATTTTTGATTGGATGAAATGTTGTTTTTCCTGCAAAATACCTGTTTTTAGTTTATGTTAGTGCTGGATGTTAAACCTAGTAAACATAACTATGTTGACAAAGGCTCAACTACTTTATCACAGTCAAGCTGCCTTGGAAACAAAACCACATTGAAAACCACAACTGGAAAACACATTACATCAACCACCAGCGATCCCAGAACAATGTCATACATGTTAGATGTCACGTGAGGACAGAGATTATAAAACAAAAGCAAAGCCAAACTAACCTTGCAGAGCAGCTCTGCCCACATGGAAACAATCATTGAGTTTTTCTTGTGAACCTCGAGGAACAGATCATACAATAGATGTGGAATTAATTTAATTGTACATTCTTTTGTATTTCATTGACATCAACAGGTTGATATTTTACATGTTTTAAATTGTCTCCACGATGTCAAACACCTCTGTATCTCACTCTAACTTGTCTTTGGAAATGCAGTTTCAGGGGTTACTGGAAAGGGTGATGGTTTCTGCTTTGTGTACCATACCATCCTGTGTGTTTCTCTTCATTAATGGGATCATGTTGTTCATGCTGAGGAGTAAAGCGGTGTTTTGTGACACCAGTCGCTACGTTCTTCTCTATAACCTCCTTTTTGCAGACACCTTTCAGTTGGCAAAATCTCAAGTCCTGTTTCTGATGGCTGTTTGTAGAGTCAGCACATCTTATCCTCTATGTGCTGCTCTCCTCATTTTCACCAATCTCACCACTGTGATCTCTCCTCTCACTCTGGTTGTGATGTCTTCAGAGAGATATGTAGCGGTGTGTTATCCTCTGAGGCATGCTTCCATTATCACCATCAGAAACACAGCTGTAGCTATTGCTGCATGCTGGACTGTTAGTGTATTAAACAATCTTGCTAAAGTCTTGTTATTTTTAAAGTTTCCATTTGAAAAGATGCCAGTGACAGAGGTTTGTTCTGTGATAGCTGTGCAACTTGGGTCTCTAACCCATCAATATGACACAGCCTTTACTTGTGTTGTGTTTGTTTCAGCTGGTCTGGCAATCGTTTTCTCCTATGTAGGTGTTGTTGTGGCAGCCAAGTCGGCCTCTACAGACAAAGCTTCAGCCCGAAAGGCTCGTCATACTCTGCTGCTGCATCTGGTGCAACTGGGCCTCAGTCTGTCCTCAACCATTTACAATCCTCTGATCACAGCTCTTTCAAGGATTCTAACAAGGATTGTGTTTCTGTGGGTCCAGGATGTTTTTTATATTTGTTTTATCATCTTACCCAGATGTTTGAGTTCTCTCATCTATGGGCTAAGAGATCAGACCATCAGACCTGTTCTCATTTACCATCTATGTTGTCAACAGAATCTGAAACTAAGAGCAGTCAGTGGTTGAAAACTCCAGTTTTCATTAAGTCTGAATATCTATAAAAACCACACAGTAATATTTTTATTTCACTCCCCCACTCATCAAAAGGTTCAGTACAACAGCACCAGGATTCCTGATGAGCTAAACAACATAACTGTTTTTTGTCTGTGCAAGATTACTATAATAAGAATCAATAATCAAGAATCAAGAATCTTTATTGTCATTGTGCAAGGCACAACGAAATTTTGTTCCAGAAGTTCATGGCTTAAAAGGCACACTGTAATACACAAAAGGCAATATCTCTCTCTCTCTCTCTCTCTCTCTATATATATATATATATATGTATATATATATATATATAAAGAGTAAAAGGAAATGAATTAGAAAATGAAACAGTTGACTCAACTTAAAAAGATAAGACTCTGTCCAGCCTTATCAAGGGTTCCCAAACTTTTTCAGCCCAACTGAAGAGCCATGTTGGGTTCAGCAGAACCCACCAAATATTTGTGTTTTGTACATGTTTAACTGTTTAGGTTACTGTAAATCTTACACACTCATTACTCATTCTTGTAACAATTACTGGTCCTGCAGTTGCTCTGTACCTGCTGCCAGTTCCTCTTTACTACTAGTGGAGTGTCCTCCCTCTGAAGCACCTGCATTATATCCAGATTTGCAGCACACACACACACACACACACACACACACACACACACACACACACACACACACACACACACACACACACACACACACACACACACACACACACACAAGCACATATTTCATATGGATTTGTGAATATAAACCTCAGACATCAAACAGCAATGATAAAAAGTTGCAATCATATAATTTATAGTAAAACACACTGATAAACTGATTAAATCAAAAGTTCCCTCATCAGAATTTAACCTGGGCTAATGAAATGTTCTTCACTCTCACAGCTGTGCAACTACTTGTGTGTTGGACAGGGACAGATGTGGACGGTATATGTGGACAGACTGTTATAGTCAAGCAGCCAAAGTATTAAAATACCCACCTGTCAGTTTAATACAACACAAATAATTAACTAATTAATTTATTTTATCCAGGTTATACCAGGAAACCCCAAATATGACCTAGTGTATATTTTAAAAAAAAGGGAAACGTTAACACTTTTGGACAGTGAAGGTCAAGCACATTTCTTCCGATTGGAGCTTTGATATAACTTTTGTGAGGGTCGAGTCAAAGCTGCACAACAAGTTGGACGCCAGACATTGCGACGGAAACATAATAAGCGGAGTCCATTAGTAGGCTACCAGTGCCACGTTCCTCTTTTTCTCTGTTGTTCTGCCTCCATGGTTTTGTGCCTTTTTGTTTGGCTCATATTTAGCCTTGACTAAATGTGAGTGTGGCCTCTGAAACTCAGTCACATGACCACCACATGTGATCCACAAGGAAATTACCATAAGGAAGGCTTCCCATATTAAGACCACTTCTGCCTAAAAATTATTTCCTAGTGCTGTAACTAAGCCATAAGTACCAGAAGTAGCCTGGATTCAGCCCAAACATGTCTGCTATCTGGGCAGATGTTAGGTCAAGAGAATCAATTGATTCAGGCACATAAAACACCTGTTCAGCATTGTCCAGCAATAATTCCAATAAATCATCATCCATGATGATCAAATAAACAGGCAGCCATCTTTATTTTGAGCTTTAGGACATCCATCCATCCATCTATTTTCTGCCGCTTTTCCAGAATCAGGTCGCGGGGGCTGCTGCCTAAGCAGGGAAACCCAGACTTCCCTGTCCCCGGCCAGCTCATCCTGGGGATCCCGAGGCGTTCCTAGGGCAGCCAACAGATGTAGTCCGTCCAGTGTGTCCCTGGTCTCCTTTCAGTGGGACATGCCCGGAACACCTCACCATGGAGGAGTCCAGGAGGCATCCCGACCAGATGCCTGAGCCACCTCATCTGGCTCCTCTCAATGTGGAGGAGCAGCAACTCTACTCTGAACCCCTCTCGAATCACCGAGCTTCTCACCCTATCTCTAAGGGAGAGCCCGGCCACCCTTTTGAGAAAACTAATTTTGGCAGCTTGTATTCGCAATCTTGTTCTTTCGATCACTACCCACAGCTCGTGACCATAGGTGAGTGTAGGAACGTAGATCGACCGGTAAATCGAGACCTTTGCCTTTTGGCTCAGCTCCTTCTTCACCATGACAGACCAATGCAGAGTCTGCATCACTGCAGATGCCGCACCGATCCGCCTGTCACATGTGAACAACACCCCGAGATACATGAACTCCTCCACTTGGGGCAGGACCCCATTCCCAACCCAGAGAGAGCACTCCACCCTTGTCCAGCTGAGGACCATGGTCTCAGATTTGGAGGTGATGATTCTCATCCCAGCTTTACACTTTACGCTTTACACTCGACTGCGAATCGCCCTAGTGAGAGCTGAAAATCACGGCCTGATGAAGCCAGCAGAACCACATCATCCGCAAAGAGCAGAGACCCAATCCTGAGGCCACCAAACCGGATCCCCCGCTGCACCCAGAAATTCTGTCCATAAAAGTTATGAACAGAATCGATGACAAAAGGCAGCTTTGGCGGAGTCCAACCCTCACTGGAAACGATTCTGATTTACTGCCGGCAATGCGGACCAAGTTCTGACACCTCTCGAACAGGGACTAGACAGCTCGTACAAGGCAGTCCGGCACTCCATACTCCTGGAGTAACCACCACAGGAGTCCCGGGACACGGTCGAATGTCTTCTCCAAGTCCACAAAGCACATCGCGTGGACATCAGGTACAGTCCCCCTGGACTAGCAGGCTGGGGTGGTGGTCCCCCTCTTCAAAAAGGGGGACCCTGAGGGTGTGCTCAGCCTCCCCGGTATGGTCTATTCAGGGGTGCAAGAGAGGGGGGTCCGTCGGATAGTCAAACCTCGGATTGAGGAGGAGCAGTGTGGTTTTCGTCCCGGTCATGGAACAGGTCGTCCTGCAGCCCAAGGGTTGCCGGTTCGATCCTGGACTGGTGAGCTGATGTCGAGGTGTCCCTGAGCAAGACACTGAACCCCTAATTGCTCCTGATGGGTCATAGTTGAGCGCCTTACATGGTAGATTCAGCCATCAGTGTGTGAATGTGTGTGTGAATGGGTGAATGTGACGTACATGTAAAGAACTTTGGATAAAAGCGCTTTATAAGTACAGACCGTTTACCATTCCCAGAAACTGTTGTAGTTCTTGGAGGTTTTGGGGAACAGTGAATTCCTGAACAGTCTTTGTTTTCTCTGCATCAACTTCCACCTCAGCTGAAGAGATGATGTCACCCAAAACCTTCTGAGAGGCACAGGAAAACTGGATCTTTGGAGTGGTCAAGTAAATTACAATATTCAAAAAAACAATGAGTTGACTCAAATAGTTGGGAAGAATGTTGGTCAGATCTCGCATACCCAAATGTTTTGTAATTATGTTGGGAACGTCTGGCGGAGGCCCTGTTAGAAGGAGCAACAGTGTAGCATCAACAGTGTATACAGTAGGGTACTGCTGACCTCAGCCCCAAATCTTGCGGGTAAGCACTGCCAGCAGTAAAAATGATTATTTTCCAATGAGGGTTAGACTCCTTTAACCCAGAAGAGCCGACATGACATATGTGTTACATACAGTTTCTGAGACATTTTGCTTCAATTTATGGTATAAACTTTGCTCAAAATCCTGTTGAACATAATCTGATACTTGTCTTCTGCCCCCTAATAGATACCCTGAAGCAGAAAACCATATTATAATATTTTTAAACTATCACATGGTAATAAATGGCAGATATCCCCTCCAAAAATGTTTAAATTTTAAAAAGACCTCATATTAAAAAAATTGACTTTTCTTAGCATTTTTTCATGGGTTGGGCCTTAATGGGTTAAGACTGCCCTTTGCCAATGATTCTATTCATAGCTTTTATAGAATGAATTTTTGAGGATCAGCCAAGGTGGTAAGAGGATCTGCTTTGGTGGCCTCAGGATTGGGCCTATGCATTTCTGCAGACGATGTGGTTCTGTTTGCTTGATCGGGCCATGAGTGCCCACTGGAGAGATTCACAGCCAAGTGTAAAGCAGTTGGGATGAAAATCTTCACCTCCAAATGTGAGACTCAAATCGTTTATTGTCATTTGCACAGTAAGGAAACAAGTTTCCCTGCACAACGAAACGCATACTTTGCCATCCACACTGAATGCCATAAAAGATTATGAAATAATTTTTTTTAAATTAAAAAACTAGATAAAAGATAAAGATAAGATAAAAAAAATGAACTAAATAATCAGTGTAGATAAAAGTGCTGTGGGCTACATAAATTGTACCACATTTAACAATGAATGAGCTGTGCGAAAACTGTCATGAAGTAGACGGTGAGATGTATGTGCAATATTGATTACTGAATAAGAAAACGCATAAAACAGTAAACAATATTACAGTTACTGTGGTGTTGACAATATAAACAGTGTGTGCAGGGTACAGGCCACTGTTGTTGTTACAGACTCCTCTTGACCTTCTATTTTTGTTGGACCTTTGTTCATGAGTTTAACAATCTCGAATAAAAGGAGAAAGTGTGCAAACAACAGTGGTGATGATGTTTGACATCTAAACACCTTCCCTGTTGGCTGAAGCCAATAAACTTTACAGGGAGGGATTGGAAAACAATCACAAATAATTCCTTGGTGTGTTCCTGGGAATGATCTCATATGGGGTGTGTGTTTGTGGGCAGATAACATAAATACTACGTGGAGGTAAAGTAACTCCAGCAGACCAACTCTGGCCAGAGGAGTGTGAAAAGGAGAAATGCTGATGGGTTTGTCTTTAGGACACTGTATGTGTTAAATATATGTTTTCATTGTGTTGTGTTTGAAATTAAATGTATTTAATGTTTGTTTAAAATGTCCGTCACAAATCAAACTCAGACCAACACCACCGTTGGGATCCAGAGACAGGGACTAGCGGGACTTGTGTTATTTTCCCTTCTGACCACCCTGCCTTGCTGCATCTGTCTCTTCATTAATGGGATCATGTTGTTCACTTTGAGGAGTAAACCAGTGTTTAGGGAGACATCTCGCTATATTCTTCTGTTTAACCTTCTCTTTGCAGACACAGTGCAGTTGGCACAAAGTCAGATCACATATCTACTGTCTGCTGCACGAGTATTACTGCTGTATACTGTATGCTGTGTCCTAACAGCACTAAATACTCTGTCACACATCATCTCACCTCTCACATTGGTGGTAATGTGTCTGGAGAGATATGTAGCTGTTTGCTATCCACTGAGGCATGCTGCCATCATCACAATAAAAAACACAGTGGTGGTTATCTGTGTAGTCTGGGCCCTCAGTTCACTAAATTTTTTGACTCGGTTAAATCTGATGTTAAAGGATCACTTCAAAGATTTGCAGCACTTGATGATGACAGATTATTGTGGCAAAGATAATTTACTTTTTGATCCAGTGTCTCAACTTTATGACAAAGCCTCCACCTATTTTCTTTTTGTTTTAGCAGGTGTAACTGTCACTTTCTCCTATGTTGGTATTATTGTAGCAGCTAAATCAGCCTCCACGGACAAAGCTTCAGCTAAGAGGGCTCGTAAGACTCTGCTGCTGCATCTGGTGCAGCTGGGCCTCAGTATGTCTTCAACTATACACAGTTCACTGCTCATTGTTGTCTTTACAAACCTAGACAGGGTTTTAGCTATTAACATCCAGATTCTTCTTTATATTTGTCTCATTATTGTTCCTAAATGCCTGAGTTCCCTGATCTATGGTCTCAGAGACCAGACCATCAGACCCGTCCTCATGCTCCATCTCTGCTGGCACTGCAGAGTTTTACCTGTGACATCAACCAACACTAGAGTCAGAACATTTACAGCTAAGTCCTGACTCTGTACACCAACACTGAATTGCTTATTCATTTATTTAAAATAGTTATTTATGTAGGAAGAAGCATTTGTACTAAATTATGCTAAATTAAATATGGATTTCACCACACTGGTTCATCCTTCTGAGTTAAAAACTGCTGTTAAAATGACTCTAAAGTCAAACCTATAAGAAAAATCATGAAATCAGGGAATCTGACCAGACCTGTCTTCTAAAGTTTGTATTTTTTAACTCTTTTGATGCTTTTGCCACCTAAAAGAGTTTAAGAACATATTCCATTTTATTAAAGTGTGTATAGTATGTTTATTGATCCATGTCTGAAAACAACACTGGACTGGTGGATACTGATGGAGGAAAGAAATTGTTTTTATTCAGCTAATAAAATGACTTTGTGTATTAAAAAAACTTATTAGAGAACAGAGTCTGACTTAATTTAAAAATCTTTCATGATCTCTTGTAGGGAAAATAATTTGTACTTTATTATACTGGAATAAATCTGTGAATCCCAGCGATGTGGTTGATCCTTCTGAGTTAACAACTGTTGACAAGCACTACTGTTAATTTTAACTTAAAGCCAAACCTGCAACATTAATCAGAAAGATCATGTCTGCAATCATGAATTAAGTTAATTATGACACAACTTGTCTTCTAAAGGTTGTGTTTTTAACCACATGAAAAAGGTTTTCTCTGTAGAAAACTGTGAAGCTCACGATTGTCTCTTGTGTTCTATAAATAATTATTTTAGGAGTACTGAAGTCTAAACTTAATCATATTCACAAGTTTAAAAACAACAAAACATCTAGAATAACAACTAAAAATGAAAAATGTATTTACTTCCACATCAGTGTTATCTGGTGTTCATGTAACAGAATCAATGTTAATGCTGTTAGAAATGCCACAACTTTATTCTGAACTCCAGATTAATAAATATTTCTAAACAGGAAAGGATAGAAAGCAGTTGTTGTAATTCTAAATGCCGGCAGTTTCACTGCAGTAGAGATCAGAATGTCAGCGTATGGCTTTTAGATTTGGTGATACCACATTTGTTGTTTTTTTTATTTTATTTTTTTTAACTTGTCCTGTCCAGCATCATAGCAGCAAAATGATAATCTGTTTGCTGTATCGTGCTGAACAAATTTGCTCTGCCAAGGGGAGGCCTATGGGTAAGGCTCCTCTTGATAATCTGATTCATTTATTAATTTATTTACTTTGAATCACGGAATCTATGTAATCTTGCTGGACCTGACCGGAGGGGACAGAAAAAGATGGAAAATAGCAAAAAGAGCAAAAGGGAAAGAAGAAAGGAGACAAAAAGATCACAGACAGAAGGAAACGACCCTTCAATCCACACCATCACCAGACAACAAACTGTTACACCTGTACATGAACACACCAGAAAATTTCCTATAACTTTTACAAAAGTAGAAACATACACACAGAAAAAACAGGGCTGCCAGTCATTAAGAGTTTTTAAATAAGACCCAAATCAAAAAGACATAATAGCGACCAGATACTAACTCACAGGAAAAATACAAAAAAAAATAAATAAATTATAATTATCGCTTAGTATTAAAACCCACTGGACAACTCAGTGACTGTGTCAGCATGCAGAGCATGAGAAACAAGGAGTGATCAGTGATGAAGAGTGGTGAGTGAGATCATGCAAATGCGACCACGCCTCCACGGAGGCCAGAGGCAGACCAGGGCCAGAGGCCCGGGCCCCCAGCAGCAGACCTGGAGCACCAACCCTAGCAACCCCACCACGAAGATGACTCCAGCACCACCCGAAGGGCGGCAGAGGAGAGCCCCAGCAAGAGCCCCCCACGGTCCCGGGGCACAGGCCCCAGTGGGCCAAGATCAGCAGCCGCGGCCGGCCACCCAGGGCAGCCCAAGTGAAGGGCCCAGGGCCCCAGGAGCCCAGAGGCAGCCGCCCCACCCCCCAAAGGCAGAGGGCCCGCAACATGCTTAGGAGGACCAGGCCCCCCCAGACAGCCACCCGGCGCAGGCCAGCACACACCCCGATGTTCCAGTCGCACACCCCGGGAACCAGGGTGCTATCGGCCCCCTCCCCCCACTCCCCACCTACCTCAATCTGCACCCCACATAACCCCACACTCACACCCTCCCCCGCGCCGCACCCACAACCACCCACCACCACACAGCCACGCCACACACAACCCACCCACCATGCCCCGTGGGGGACACCCCAGGCGGACCAGCGGACAGCGAGCCCCAAGCACCCCCCCTTGACCCAACCCCCACAGAGCCAGCAGCCCACCAGCGCAGCCACCCCGGAACCCGGCCCCGGGGCAACCACCCCCCCCGCCCACCCCCAGCCACACACAGGGGGAGCAGGGGTGTGAGAGGTCCCCAATACCCTCTCCCTCCCCGCTCCTGACTGTTTATGTAGTGTGTGTTGTGTGCAATTAAAATTGAGGGGCAGTGACTGCAATGAGCCCGCCATGCACCGCATGTCATGCCCCCCAGGTGTTGTTTGTGTGTTGTGTTTCTTGTGTTTTGGTGTCTCGGTGCAATTAAAACTGAGAGGCGAGTCGCCACGGGGTGCATCCAAGGAGACCACTGAATGGTCTCCTCCGTTCCACCCCGCATGGCTCCACGCCTCCCAACTCCCTACGTGTGTGTGTGTGAGACAGAGAGAGCGGGAAGTAAGAGGGGTCCGGGGATGTACGTCCAGAGGGAAGCAAACTTCCCTCCGGATGGTGAGCCTTTAGTGGCATTAGGCACCCCTGTTCCCCAGGAGGCCCCCCAGGGCAAGACAGGCCAGGAGAGGCCGCCCCCCACAACCGGGCCACCCAGGGACCGCAGCCAGTGAGCCATCACCCATCCCAGAAAATACCCACCCTCCCACACCCCTAACGGGGAATGAGAGGATGGGGACAGCGGCAGACCCACGGCCCACCACACCCAGGCCCGCCCAGGTCCCCCCCACAAGTGCACTTAACCCCGCCCCAACCACACACAGAAACACATGCACACACCTATTTCCTTGCACACTCCTGCTCATCCTAACTCATATATGCCCTCTCAGCCCCACCCAAAAAATATAAACACTCACACAGCATCCAACCCTCCCACTCTCACTCCCCAGACACCCCCCCACTCATCCTAACACATGCATACGCACACAAACATACCCCCCCCATCCACACAAACATCATTCAAAGTATAGACACACACAACATACAAGCATCCCTGTCTCACACCCCAGCACCTCCCCCTATAATCCCCTGAATCCCACTCAGCCCTCCTTCAAACACCCACACCCCCCCTGCTCCCGGGCCATACCCTGGGTCCCAGGGTGTCAACCAGACACCAGGGCATGCACCAACCCACACCACGGCAGCACATCCGGGCAGGCCCAGACCCCTGGCACATACGGAGCCCACCACCCCGGAGGGAGGAGGACCACCCCCGGGCACCAGAGCCCAGAACCCCTGCCCAGCCCACCCCGGAATAGCGTGGCCACCGGGCCCAGGACCGACGCCCACCAACCCAGGCACCACCAGTGGCCTCAACCCCCGCCACGAGGCGACTCCAACCGCTGGCCCCCACAGCCCCCGACGGGGCCAGATCCAGAGCCACCCCCACCGCAGAGCAGCCCGGTCCCGCACCATGGGCAACCACAAAGAACCCGCAACCACCAGTCACTCCCGGCCATTTCTCAAACCCCCATAGCAACGAGGTCACAGTCCTCCACCTACACTAAGTGATGGAACTAAGCACAGGGGACCAGAACGAATGAGATTCAGCCAAATAGTTCTTTGAGGAGGCAGACATTGTCTCACTACTGATGTGGTCAACTAAGAGATTCCTAAACTGCTGAATACACAGATTATTTTTGTTTTTCCAGTTCACAAGGATAGTTTTCTTTGCAATGCATAATGCTGTGCGTATCATGTGTGCAGATTTAATTGCCATATTAATGTCACCCAAGTCACCTAGTAGACATAGTGCGGGGATTGTAGGAATATTACATTTAAACCATGTTGACATGTCCACACATACCTGAAGCCAGAACCTGCAGACAGGTGTGCAGGACCGCAAGGCATGGAGATAGTTGTCAGGTGTGTTTTCATTGCAGTGTGGGCAGATGTTTGATTGTGACAGACCCATTCTGAACATCCTTTGTCCTGTATAATGAGTTCTATGCAGAATTTTGAATTGTATTAGTTGCATATTTGAATTCCTAGTCATTTTAAAGGTGTTTAAACATATTTGTGACCATTTATCTTTATTAAAGTTACTGGATAAGTCACCCTCCCATTTTGAAGTTGGAAGGCAGATTGAGTCTTCTAGTTTGGATAATAGTCTATATGTTTTTGATAATAGCTTTGGGGCATTGAGATTCATGAATTCTGCCACCCTAATAGGTAGCTCTAAGTTTAATTGATTAATGGTATATTTTTTACATATAATAGATTTAAGCTGGTGATATTCTAAAAATGTTTTGCTACTGATTCCATATTGTGAAGTGAGAATATTAAATGATAAGAAGTTTCCATTTTCTATTATATGTTCTAACTGTTTTATTCCTTTATTTTTCCATTGAGTAAAATTGAAAAGCTTTTTGTTTTGCAGAATGTCAGGGTTGTTCCAGAGGGGTGTAAATTTACATGGAAAAAGTGAGGATTTGGTTATTTTTAGAAAATCCCACCAAGCCACTAAGGAGGAACTGATATTGATGCTTTTAAAACACTTATGTGTTTTGATGGTTGACCTGATGAATGGCAGGTCAGAGATAAACAGATCCTCACACAATGCTTGCTCTACATCTAACCATGATTCATCCAGACTGCTAGGTAGGGATGTTATGCTCGAGCCGATCTGCTCGATCACGTGTCGAGCATGTGACACGGAAGTGTTGTGAGCATTGTCTCTGAGCATTGATTCAGCATGCCAAAAGTCGCGTGATAGACCAAACGAGGCCTCGTTACGTCATCAGCGCGTATCGAGCAGCAAGCGGGATCTTTGAAGGGACCGGGCTTGTCAATCTCTCAGATTCCAAACGCTGAGGAGATCGCGGGTTTTTGAGAGGAGATTCTGTAGCGATTGTGCGACATTGTATTTTGAAAACAAATTAAGGAAAAGCATCACATCAGCATGAGCTTATATTGAATCACATTTAGCTTTTAGAGATTTGGGGAAACAAACATCTGCGCAAGACGTCGTTGCCATGGTAACTGCTGAAGGAGCTCGGAGTATGAGAGAAGGACGGAGCAGGCGGTGCCTTCAACATCACAGGTAAGCTTAATTCCCCTTTCTTTATATAGATGTTTTTTAAATAGCCTTGCAAAGAGCAGACTTTAAAGTTAATCATAAACTTCAACCAGAAGCATCAGAGGAAATGTCTCAGTCTACAGCTGCAGAGGAAAAACCACCACCTGCAGGACCTTAGTCACCAAGCTGGTTTCTGATCACCATGAACAGAGAATTTAATGATTTTAAACTTGGTTAATTACAATTTTGTTCTTGTGTTTCTTTCAGGTGCAACCTCTCCAAAGCTGGAGAGGTAGTGTGCCAGAAGAGGAGCAGACTGAAGCCTAACAGAAAATACGTTTTTAAATAAAATTCACCACGATAAAATTCAAAGTGTCTTTGTCATTTGCAAAGTAAGGAAACAAGTTTCCGTGAACAATGAAAATCTTACTTTGCCGCCCAACCTGAATGCCATAAAACATTATAAAATAAAAATAAACAATTAAAAAAAAACTAGAAAGAAGATAAACAAACAAACAAAAAAAACTGAGTAAATAATCTATATAAATGTGCAGTGTGCTATAAATTGTTGTGCCACATTTAACAACGATCAGCTATGCAAAAGAAAACTCATGAGGTAGACGATAACAAGCATTTGCAATATCTATTATAAATAATAAGACACATAAAACAGTAAATAATTTTATTACAACTGTATAAAATAACTAACACCGTCACTATACCCGTTACACAAACACTCCTTCCCTCATGCCTTCCCACTGAGTAGACTACTATCATTACAGATTGGTTTACTTAAGTTACACCACAATTCGGTTACCCAAACAAATGTTACCTAATACCCCTTCTTGTTAACAGAAAATAAATATTCACTGGGATAGTAGATTACGTATCGTTTATTGAACACGTATTCAAAGTTGAGATAGGGATGACAGATGTGAGGTGTCAGTGCTGTCCTTCTGATACATCAGACTCCCACAGCCAGCAGATGGAGCTCTTTGGTTTGGTCAAATGATTCAGAACACTAAGCCATTTTCAAGCAATTGGGTCAAAGTTGGCTCGATGATTCATGAGGCCTCGGTTTCACCATCCCTACTGCTAGGTTTATGCCATTTGGAGATATACTGCAGCTTGTTAGCTAAGAAAACATGATTAAAGTTGGGTAGCTCCAATCCGCCTCTATCTTTAGTCTGTTGTAAAGTTTTTAGACTGATACGTGATGGCTTATTTTTCCATAAAAATTTAGATATATGTGAGTCCAGTGACTTAAACCAGCTGGAGGATGGTTTAGTGGGTATCATTGAAAACAGGTAGTTTACTTTAGATAGAACCATCATTTTAACTGTGTCAACCCTCCCCATGAGTGATATGGGTAAGCGCCTCCACCGTGAGGGATCATCCTCTATTGCTTTAAGTAGCTGGACATAATTTAGCTTTGTTAGTTCTGATAACCTGGGGAAAATGTTTATGCCCATATATCTAATGTTTCCAGACTGTATTGTAGTATTGGGTATGTTTTGTAGGTCATAGTTGGTGGGCATAATAATAGTCTTAGACCAGTTAATAGAGTAGTCAGATATTGATGAGAATGTGTTAATAAGTATGATTGTCTGGGGGAGAGACGTCGGTGAGTTCTGGAGAAAAAGTAATACGTCATCAGCATAAAGACTTATCTTGTGTTCTATATTTTTAGCATGGATTCCTTTAATCTCTTTATTTTGTCTTATGGCAGCAGCTAGGGGTTCAATAAAAATAGCAAAGAGTGATGGAGAAAGCGGGCAGCCCTGTCTGGTTCCTCTCTGCAAACAGAAGCTTGGAGAGGTTTGATCATTGGTCTTCACACATGCATTTGGGTTGTTATATAATATTTTTATCCAATCTATGAAAGATGACCCAAACCCAAATTTGTTTAACATTGCAAATAAAAATTTCCAGTTAACTCGGTCAAATGCTTTTTCTGCGTCTAAAGAAATGACTGTGGATTCCAGGTTATGTAGAGTAGAATAATCTATGATGTTAATTAATCTACGCATGTTAGTAAAGGAATGTCTACCTTTAATAAAGCCTGTTTGGTCAGGATGTATTATTAGAGGGGTTATTTTTTCTATTCTTCTGGCCAAAGCTTTGCTAATTATTTTGAGATCTACATTTATTAATGAAATTGGATGGTAACTGGATGGAAGTGTCAGGTCTTTACCTGGTTTTAATAGTAGAGTAATATTGGCTAGGTTCATATTTGAAGGTATTTTTTGTTTTTCCTTTATTTCTAATATCATATTGTAGACAGTGGGTGCCAACGTTGTCCAGAATTCTTTGTAGAATTCTGCTGGGTAACCATCTGGACCTGGAGCTTTATTGTTGGGCATATGCTGGAGAGCTTCTTGGAGTTCGCCAACTGAAAGGGGGGAATCCAAGACCATTTTATTTTCATGTTTTAATTGTGGAAGGTTGATGTTACTAAGAAATTTATCAATATTGTCATCTGTTGTAGTTAGTTGTGATGTATATAATGTTTTATAGAATTCTTTGAAAGTGTTATTTATCTTGTCAGGGTCGTGGCTGATGTTTCCTTCTGGATCTCTGACAGAGGAGATTGTTGTTTTCTCCTTATTTGTTTTTAACTGATTAGCCAGGAACCTTCCAGATTTGTTGCCATGCTCAAAATTCTCCAAGCGGAGTCTTTGCACCAAGAATTGCGTCTTTTTATCTATTATTACATTAAGTTCAAGTTTAGCTTTCCTTATAGCATTTAGTGTGTGTTTTCTTCTGGTAAGTGTCCTCTAAGGATTTAATTCTGAGTTCTAACTCTGAAATTCTCAAAGTTTCCTTCTTTTTCTTATTAGAAGAGAAGGAAATTATTTTCCCTCTCATTACTGCTTTTCCTGCTTACTAAAGAACACACGCTGAAGTTTCTGGCAAGTCGTTATTTTCTAGATATAAGGACCATTCTCTTTTAAAGTAGCTGATAAACTCAGGATCTTTAAGTAATGACGTATTAAATCTCCAGTTTCTAGTTGCTTGTTTATTGTTCTTACTTCTCAGAGTGAATGATACTGGTGCGTGATCACTAATGCTAATAGGATGGATTCTGATTTCTGACATGTCATTCATCAGCGAGCTGCTAGTTAAGAAATAATCTAATCTAGAATAGGAATGGTGAACTGAAGAGAAGAAGTTGTATTCTCTTCGTGTGGGATGGTGAGAGTGCCAAGCATCACAGAGACCAAAATCCTTCATGTACTGTTTCACAGTTTCTGAGGATTTCCAGACTCGATGAGCTCCTGTGGTACTTTTTTTCTCCAGTATAATGTTAAAATCACCTCCTATAATTAATGTGTTATCTGAGTGACCATAGAGTGAGGCGAAGAGGGAGTGAAAGAAGGAGGGATCATCTACATTTGGACCATGTATATTTGCGATACATTAACATTAACATTTTTAATAGATAATGTAACTATTATAAATCTGCCTTCTGGATCTATGATTGTATTATCTATATCAAAATTTAACCTTCTATTAATAAGAGTTGCTGCTCCTCTCTGCCTAGAATTATAACAAGCTGAATACACGTGTGGAAACTGGGTGGTTGAGAGAAGATCTATTGTTGAGTTTGATAAATGAGTCTCTTGGAGTAATATTATATCTGCTTTCATTTCTTGCAAACGATAAAAAAATTTTAACCTCTTTTCCCTTGTGCCAGCTCCACGCACATTCCAAGTGACAAATGTGAGTTCATTCATGAACAAACCACAGAAATGAGGGCTATATGCATATTACTGAAGCGTGTGTGCGTGCATCCCACTGCTTCTCTGCGTGCATGTGTATCTGCCCGCTGGTTGTGACAGGGATGTATGTGCGCTTGTGCTGTTCTGTGTGCGTTCCTGTGAATCATGAAAAGTGCTGATGTGTATATAATATAATGACAAGTGTTACCGTTAACCGTTAAAGGGTCGGAGAGAAGAAGTGTAAAGAGTGAAAAGAGCGACAGTGCCAAATGAAAAAAGTAATTTAAAAAACGCATCTGTGCTGAGAGCAGTGTAGTGGAGACGGGCAGTGGATTTACTGTTAACTAAATTATCTTTTATGGCAGTTTTAAGGATATATCATGATCTACTGAGAAAACAGGAAAATTAAAGCACATACCAAGTCAGTAGAGCCAAGGAGTGATGTCCGGGTCGCGGCACAGCTGTCCATTAATAAATAATTTATCCACCGCGATGACAGCGCGAACGCTTTCAGCGATAAATTTCCTCCTGATGGGAAACAGGACTCTCCGTCGGTCCAGAATCTCTCTCGGATATTAGTCGTTTACTCCAAAGTTGGTTCCCTTCAGTTCGCGGCCCTGGTTCTTCACCTGCTCCTTCTGTTTGAAGCTGACGAACTTCGCTACAATGGGTCTTGGTCTGCTGGACCCGGATTTCCTCCCGCCGTCAATAACAAATAACATTTGTTATTGACCTAAAAAAGATAAGCCCCACTTTATGTCCAAAGTGATTTATGACCCCTATGGTTGACATGATTTATGACAGCTGGTGCGCCAATCGTTCACCAAAGGGTTTTGACAGGTTTTTCATCCAATCAGAAGCTGCCATGTCATCACCGGAAGTCCCTCCTCCTCTCTTAGAGACTGAAAGTCCCGCCCCCTCCTAGAGAGCGGAAGTCCCTCCTCCTCTCTTAGAGACCGCGTCACTGCGTCGCTGCGTGCCGGGATCCCCGCCTCTTCCGTGGTTTTAGAGCCAATGAGGTGCGGCCGCGTAACGGTGAGCCTGGCGAGGGCGGGTGTAACGGTGGGTCCAGCGAGGGCATGTTTCGGGGAAAAAAACACTGAAAATAAGAAGAGAAGCTGTTTCTCTACAGAAGAGAAGTACGGGAAAAACAAAAAATGGAGAGAAGACGAGCAAGCGATGCTGTTAGCCGAGGCAAAGTAGTTCCTGACACGGGCAACGATAAGTTACCGAGGTGCGTCAGACTGGACAGTACTCTGCCGGTGATCGGCGAGACTGCCGTAACCATCTATGAATCGATACGTTCGCTACCCAGAGCTCCGGTAAAGAGAGTTGTGTATTACCAGAGGGTCCAGATGCCTTCAAGACGGGAGAGCTCTGTATGTACCAGGCAGATGGGAGTGAAACTTTCAGAACCTTACCGAACGTAACATCTTTGACCTCCAGCGACTGGGGCATCCTGAAAATAGTGGTCCTGCGGTGGCGCGGAGCAGTCGAACGAGGCTCCTCGGATGAAGATGCTCATACAGCGGCCTCTCCTCCTAAATGGCCTAGATCGGGATTTCCCCCCTGCAATTCGGAGAGGGACGGCTGAGGAAAGCCTCGTTTTAGCGCTGTATGGCAGTCGAAAACCACCACCTCCGGCCGCTGGTTTTTCCGAGCCAGCCTCGGGGATCCGTGGGATCACGAGCACTTTTTTTTGGAGTCCTTTAATTCAGAATGCGGCATCTTCCAGCCAGTGTTGGCTCTCCCTCACGCGGCCTGGGCTGAAAAAATGGAGGAAATTCACGACAAGATCAGCACCCTCTTCCGTGACTGTCGCAACTGGAAAGATGTCATATCGGTGAAAAAAAACTTATTTTTGTAGACCACGCCTCCTAGTCCTCCCTCCATCGGCTGTTTTTCTTCCAGCTCCGCCCGAGATTTTTAAGGACCACGCCTCCTCCTTATTCCACCGGCTATTCCTCTAACCCCTCCTACCGCGCGACGCGTTCTTATTGACTCGGGTTCTACCGGCGGGAGTGGAAAAAAGTCCCCCTAGCAAGATAAAAGAAGCTGCAGCAGGAATTCTTTTTAAACCTAGATTTCGAAGGGACCCACGATGCAAGAGAGAAAGATGCGTGCTTCAACCCTACCCCGCGGCCAGAGACGCCTGACTACGTTCCTCAGTTGGATGCCTGCTCTGTCCAAGAATCCCTCTGCGGTCTTCAACTCCTCCGACTTGACCGAGGCATCGACTGGGTCATTGACCGAGGCGTTGACCGAGTCGGGTGAGTCTTCACCCCGGCACGGAGCTCGCAGCCCCGGCTCACCAGACCCTACTCAGGACTCTGACTGCACACCGTCGCTGTTGGCTGGAACCGCGGACGTGGGGTACTCTGAGGACACCAAGTGCTCACCCTTGGAGTGCTCACCCTCGCTGTTGGCTGGAATCGCGGTCGAGGGGCACGCTCAGGACCCCGAGCCAGCGCCGCCCGTGATGATGGAGCTGGTTGTGGAGGAGGGGCAAGCTCAGGACCCCGAGCCAGCGCCGCCCGTGATGATGGAGCTGGTTGTGGACGAGGGGTATGGGGGTTCCCTGCACGCATCCTCTATAGGCTCTCAGGATCCTATGTGGTGCTGTTCTGATGTAACGCCGCCCGCTTCTCCTTCCTCATCCGTGGGAGACGTAGAGACCATGGACGAGGACGAGGATGAGCCAGATGGTTGGATGTCATCTACGTTCATCAACACTGTGAAGACAGCGGTTCTCCATCTACTCACTAGCGTCCTCCGTAAGTTCCGGCAGGATAACTGTTACGGATGTGAGATTGACCACCCCAGTCAGAAAGAGCACCAGTGTCTGGATGTGCTCGAGGATGACTACTACAAGGATAACTTTCACGGTCTCATGAGGGGTCTCTGTACCCCGCGATTCATTCCGGCCATTCAACGTCTGTTAATTCTACGCGACATCCAGTCTGAAGACGGCAGAGTCAAGACCGTAGCGGAGACTATTTTACACGAGCTAAAATCAGTGAAGAAACTCGAGGATATGTATGAGATGTTAGATAGACTGGTTGACCAGGAAGTAGCTAAAATAGACCAGCTTTTAGTAGTGAATGAGTATTGGAGAGGTAAATAATCTTTAAGGATTCAGGTGTAAAACCTATTCACCCTTTTATGCCTTGTATGTTGATGCGGTCTGTAAAAATTACATGCTGTTATTCACACTATTCCTTGAATATGTATGCTATTTTCTTTGTTTTTTTTTATGTTGTTTGTATAAGCGCTACGAGTTTGTCTGAGCGGGATGATATTTCCTTTTATGTAACATCCATTTTTATATTTTACTTGTATGAACATGTATGCTTTTTAACGCTGTTGAGTGAAAAAAAATAAATAAAAAGAAAACAGAATAAAAAAGCATTCTCGCATCTCTTTTTCCCAGTAAAACCTTAGAGATCGCACGAGGCAGGATGGCTGAGAATAAGGTCATGAAAAGAGTATATCACAATCCGGCCCATCCCGGTAGTCTGGGCGGAGTGGATAGACTCCAGAGGGGCGTGCAAGATGAAATGGGGGAGAAAGTTAAAGCGGATAAAGTCAAAGATTTCCTAGCGGAGCAGGATGCTTACACTCTCCATAAACCGGCCAGAATCCATTTTACTAGAAACAGGGTTTTTGTCCCTCGTTCCTTAAACCAATTTCAAGCCAATCTATGTGATATGCGAGCCTTAGCCAAACATAACGACGGTTTTAATTATATATTAACGGTCATAGATTTATTTTCAAAAGGGGCTTACACGCGCGCCTTGAAGAAAAAACCTGCCGGCGAGGTGGTGAGGGCGTTTGAATCAGTCTTCAGAGACGGTGGGATACCTAAAAGGTTACAAACAGACTCCGGTAAAGAATTTTTCAATAAAAGTTTTGAAGGTCTGATGTAGAAACACAGCATTGTGCATTTTGCCACAGCGAGCGACCTCAAAGCGTGGGTAGTGGAGAGATTTAACCAAACGTTAAAAACTAGAATGTGGAGATATTTTACGCCCAAAAACACGCGGCGATACATCGACGTCTTACAGGATTTGTTGAAAAGCTATAACCACAGCTTTCATCAGAGTATTAAAATGACCCCTATGCAGGTCACCTCGGAGAGCAGCGCTCAAGTGTTTCAGAATCTTTATGGCACGTCTTCAGTCAGGCGCCCAAAAGCGGTAAAGTTTAAGAAGGGAGATCTTGTTAGAATTTCCAAGCTTAGAGGAGTATTTGATAAAAAAAATATGAGCAGAGTTTCACTGACGAGGTGTTTACAGTTACCGAGTGCATTCCGCGCGACACACCGTCGGGGGTGAAAAACATGTTTTAGTACAGTGGAAGGGCTGGCCGCTGAAATTCAGCAGCTGGGTCAAGAGGTCGGATCTCTTAAACGCCTGAAAAGCGAGGCGTACGGAGGTCAGATCGTTCATTCGGGACACATCGAGCGAGGAAGGCTTTCGGGACACATCATGAGTCTATCGAGCAAGGAAGGGTTTTAAGTGACCCTCCCCTCCAACGCCAGCGTGGGTTCGTTTAAAGACAACACCATCTCGTGCTACACCGTGGATCTGGCTAAAGCCATCGAGCTGAGTGGAGAATGGGTGGTGGGTCTGTGCGAAATTGTTCACCCCCGAATGTGGTATAATCTGCCGCCGGACGCCGCTTTTATCGAGTTAATGAAGATGAGCGAGGAAGCGAAGTCGGATACAACTGCACAAAAGCAACACCAAGTAGTGGTGAGTGTGAAATTCGGCAGAGGCGGATATTACACTCGTCAGAAAGACCTCCTGGATCAATTAGTGCCAGCGCTCAGAAAGTACAAACCCTCGGCAGATGCGTCTTATAACGAGGTGACCAAGCTCATAGATTTCAGAGGGGACGGCCTGTACAGAATCCGGCCCTATCCGCCCCTGGCGTACATGCTAGGTTTAAAAGCGAACGAATGGTGGACTCTTTCTAACCGGTCGGCCCCTTACCCCAGCGACCTCAGAACGGGGATATATAACCTCTTTGTCTACACAGATCTTATTCAGTTCCAAAATATTGGGGACACTTACGCTCCACTCCTCGACGTGGTGACCGTTGAAGGAAATTACGGAGACGTGGTGAACATCAGATACAACAAGGTGCATTACGTCCCCCTGTCAAAAAGTTACATCAAGAGTATACGCATCGAGATCAAAACGGACTGTGACAGACCCGTAGATTTTATGTACGGGAAGACCATCATCAAACTGCACTTTAAGCCGGTGACGCCTCGGAGCTCTTCATAAACTCTGTTACTTCAGACATGTCTCTCATAGGCCTGAGACAGGACCCGCGCCGCTTTATTAATTATTATGATAGCCAAGTAGGGGGCGCTCTTCCTTCTTTTTCGGGGGCCCTGTAATGTACGGGAGAGGAATCGGCTCTATATTTTCAAAACTGTTTCGTTTCGTCAGTCCTCTGCTGAAGAAAGGTTTCGCCATCGCTAAGCCTCATCTTAAATCTGCGGCAAAGAATATAGCCCCTGACTTGTCAGCCAGACCGTGGGGAAGATGATGATGAACCCCCAGAATCAGGAGGGGTCCGGGGGCATCGTGGTCTTATCCCGCAGACCAAAAAGGTGACCGCCGGGGGAGCGCATTTCCGCCGCACGCTCTAAAGCACCGAGTGCGTGCAAAGAGAAAATCAATCGGAGGAGGCGGTCGTAAGGGGAGGAAGTCCTCCTGTAGTACCGACATATCTCGTTCTGATTTTTCATCCACCACCATGGCCCTTTTACACCAGAAATCCTCCGAGTGCAGTCTCTCCGAGCTCGATCTGTTCTCTGCACCGACGCAGCTCTCTATAGAGGATAAGATTTATACAGAGATCTTGCCTCTTTCAGCCATTACCGATGGAGATCCGATTGAATTTTTTATTCCGGGCGGCGGGGATAAATATCTGGATCTGAACGACACTTAACTGCTTCTTCGCGTCAAGATCACCAACGCCGATCACACGGACCTTGCGAACGATGCAGCGTTGGGTCTCATTAATTATCCTCTGAACACCGTCTTCAGCCAGTGCGATGTCATTCTGGGGGATAGATTGATTTCGCAGAGCAGCGCCACCCATCCTTACCGAGCCATGATCGAGACTCTGCTAAACTTCTCCGACGACACGCTGAAGAGTCAATTTACAGCGGGTCTTTTCATGAAAGATACCGCCGGAGCTGTAGACTCCGTAGTCACCAATAACGGCCCTAACAGGGGGTTAAACCAGAGAGGGGCCTTTACCGCAAACTCGCGAGAAGCGCATCTGCTCGGTCCTCTTCACGGCGACATTTTTTTTGCAAAAGACTGCTGCTGAACTCGGTGGATTTGAGAATAAAATTGACCCGAGCGAGAGACCACTTCTGCCTCATGGCCCCCAGGGACTCCACTTTCCACTTGAACATTTTAGGAGCTTCTCTATTCGTCAAAAAAGTTACAGTTTCTCCGGCGGTGCGATTAGGTCACTCGGCGGCCTTATTAAAAGGAAATGCCCTATACCCCATCTCACGAGTTAACGTCAAGACTTACTCGATCCCAGAGAATTCCAGGATATGTAATCAGCAAAATCTATTTCTGGGGGTCATGCCCAAATACGTGGTGCTCGCCATGGTGGATCACGAAGCCTTCACGGGGAGGAGAGATCTTTCGCCGTTTAATTTTATCCATAATGGCATAGAGTATTTAGCTTTATGTCAGGATGGGAGACAGATTCCTGCGAAGGCGTTGCAGCCGCAATTCAATCAGGGGATTTGGGTCAGAGAATTTTACAGCATGTTTACCGCTACGGGTCGCCACCTCAAAGATTTGCCGCTAAGCATCGACCGTGAAGATTTTAACAACGGATATTCACTGTTTGTGTTTAATCTCACTCCTACCGAAGACAGCGACACTCTCTCCCCCATACCCAGCGGTAACCTGCGAATGGAAATGAGATTCAGAGCGCCTTTACCCCAGATGATGACGTTAATCGTATACGCCTGCTACGACTCCATTCTGGAGATAAACTCCAAAAGACAAGTGCTGGTGGATTATTACTGATCCAAGCAGGTGTGAAGAAGAAAAAAATGAATAACCATCAACTGGAGAGTCTTCTGCGCCATCTACTGGGGAAAGATGTTTTTTGCAGGGTGTGGGCCTCTGATCAGCTGCAGTCGCTGACTCGCGACTTTAAACCACCCGCCTACTTTATAGTGAACACCCACCCTGCTCACCTGCCCGGAGAGCACTGGCTTACGGCTTCCCGCCGACCTTTACTCACCTTACTTACCTTTACAGGCTCTAATTGTTATTATTTCCCCAAGTATTTTTTAAATATCCATATATAAACTTTTTTTCATCATTTGTAGATGTTATTTTTTTAAATATCCGTTTATAAACTTTTTATTTCGTCATTTGTAGATGTTTAGTTTTTCCCAAATATCCGTTTATAAACTTTTTATTTCGTCATTTTTTCTCTGTAAAAAAAAAAGAAAAAAAAAAGAGACTGGAACAGAAAAATAATGCGGTGAATAAAGGCTTTATTGAGAAAGGCATGAAAACTTTTAGCGTCTTTATTTTATTTATTTTTTATTATACGGGGTAAGGTTAATCCAAGATGTTGGTTTTACAGTTTTACGCCGGGTTCTCCCGATTCCGTCTTTAGGAGCAGAGCTCTCAGGTTTTCGCTTTTCTTTCTCCAGCGACGTGCTCCACTTTGGCGATAAAATAATTAGTTTCTTTCTCCTCCTTTCGGAGCTCCGTATACTCGATGCATCTTCTGGCTCGCCAGTTTTCAAAAGTCTGTATTGCTCACGCGCTTCAGGATTAGTTACAGACTTTAAAAGTACTCAGAAACGACATCCAGCCTCTCGGCTCAGGGGCTTGAAATTTTTTCTTTTTAAAGGAATGCGTAAGGTTTTTCAATAAATCCAGCATGTGCGAGCCCTCCACAGTCTGCCCCTTATGAACAAACTCCCCTTTTGAAGTCCGCCATCACTCTTGGTCAGCTTCTGGATAATGTATTCGGAGTTTTTTGCGATCCCTCCGGGGAAGGTTTTTCAGTACGTCGGTCGCTATCTCATCCGACTCAGTCGGGTCGGATGCAAAAAGGTGCTGCCCGGCCTCGGATCCATTTTCCGGCTGGTCGGGATGCTGGTTGGGATGCAGGTTGTAATGCTGGTCGTCTGCAGACCTGCGGCGTAAAGTCGGAGTAACTCGGTCGTTGTCTTTCAGACCTTGCTTGATTAGGGTGAGATATCTCTGGAGCAGCGCGTCATATCGCTTAACCTTCTCATAAGAACTCAGACCCGGTTCGTTTAATATCGCTCTCATCTTCTCATCCAGATCATTCTCAGCCGTCTGCCTCATAGAGGCCTCCGGCTGCATCAGATTTAACCGGTTTAATTGTTGAGGTGAAACGAGGATCATTTTCTGCGAGGTCTTCAGAGACATTTTTTTTTTCTTTTATTATTTTTTATTATCTTCTAATGATTCTGCCTAAAAGATCTCCCAGGATAGGTACGGCGGCTGAAAGGCCTGTCTCTTGCGTTTTATCCCAGTTTTTTTAACAGCCAACAGTTTGATGATTTTGTTTTGCATCTTGAGTTTTTTATATTGGCAAGACGTCAGAGGAATGTTCCCTTTCAAAAGACTTAAGGCAATCTCACTCAGAGCATGAAGAAAGTCCGGAGAGCAGCGAGAGAGAATCTCCTTACGTTTCCGCGGCGCAGTGCGGTACAGAGCTCTGAGTAACGGAGCATTCCTTTTTATGGTGCTGACATGTTGATGATGATGATGATGATGATGACGCTGGGTTATTTAGATTTTGGCACGTAAACGGCCGGCCACTGGCCCGGAAGTATGCCCGTTCTCAGTCTGTAACGTTCTGGACAGGTCGGCGTGAGATCCAGCATTAAATACCCGCGAGGATCTCTGGTTGCATCTTCAAAACTCTCCAGAAAATAGGCTTTTTGTGTGGGGAAGATCTGATGAGCCAATATTTTCATTTGTAATTCATCCCGAGGGTTTTTAAAAAGCACCATATAGTTTGTATTTAAGCTAATGGTGCGGCTGTATTTACCCTGATGAAATACATTCTGAGTGAGCAAGAATACGCTCATATTTCTATGATGTCTATATTGCGTGAATATCTTCACCACCTCCTGATGCTCACCCGCTTGGAAAATGACGTCGTCGAGTATGATCAGGTGATTCTGATCCGAGGGAAACAGATCTTTTTTTTCAAATGAATCAGGCAGTCCTTGTACAAATTTTACTCTTTTATTAAACTTCATCATCTCGGCATACATAGGCTGGAAAGATGTGTAAATCCATACCACATTAGCGGGTTCGTCATCCATCACACATTTGACATTTTCCAGCACATTTTTTACAAAAAAAGCTTTCCCACATCCTGAAGGGCCTACTACCATACATGAAAACGGCATCTTCATTCTAGGGTTGAATAAATCAATTTCCTCTGTAAGGTGCGTCATTTTTTTTTTTTTTTTTCTCTCTCTCTCCTCCCACTTAATACCCAAAAGGCAAACTGGTACCGTCAGGGAAGAGGCGCCTTTTATCATACACCACACAAAACTTTTTATCAAATGTACAGTTTTTCACCTGAAAGCTCTTTTTGTCACGTCAGATGGTGTGCTGCGGAGCCTCGATCACTCCCTCTCCAGAACCCCCACCGCTGCTAGTGCTGGTGCAGCCGCTGTTGGTGAGATAACCCTCCACTAGACCTCTTACACCATCAAAGCTGATGCGTTTGCTACACTCCCGAGTCTGCATGATGCCCTTCATGCGCAAAACAACTTTTTTGTGCTCGCGAGTTTGGTAAGCATAACTTTTAGGGCCGGCAACCGCAAATTCTTGAATGGTGTCTCCATCCAGCTCGTCCGTAAGATCCCCCAGATAATGTCCTAGCTGCAGGAGAGTCTCCCCATTTTTTGCCGCATAAATCACGCTATCTGTGTCAGTGTAAAAAACGCAGTGCTGCAGCCGCTGTAGATAACCGTATAACTTGAGACGCGCGTAGGCCGTTGTAAACGCGGCGATGAACACGTTGCTGGTCTTACCGGGAGGGATCACGGTGCTGTCAGAGTATTTCCACTGAACCATTGCAGTTTTCTCATTCAGAAAGGTGAAATATTCCACCTAGTACGAACCTGAAAACATGAACTTGAAAAACTGCTCAGCATTGCTGACAAGAACTGTGCGAACCAGATTATTCCTCTGAGCAAATTTCCCCCAGAAAGAATTCAAAGAGATTTTTGCCATCCGGCGTTTGGCTAGATTCACCTCGATTTTGTCCGCGTCTAGTCGAATGCCCTGATGCGTCTCATAATCCCTACTGTAAGCCACTCTGCTCGCCTGATCAGTCGCCTCGGGTGGGTAACCGGATGCCTCCTGCTTGTTTTTCAGAAAGGTGCGGATGTACCCCTGGAAAATTGTGTCGCTACGGTTCTCAAAGTGCCAGACTTCAGTGATTTTACTCACCGTGTAACCGAGATCCAGAGCTTTGTTAAATTCCGCGGTCACCCAGACCCCCGTTAATGCTCTTCCTTCCTCGTCGTGAGTGCAAGGACCCGCCTGATTGTTCATTTCAGCGCATGTCCAGCAGAGGGTGAAGACCAGTTTTTCACGAGACGTCTTGTACGGTAGAAGCGGAAAAAAAAGCCCGTGCGGCGGATTGACTACGGCTCTGATGAGTCCGAAGTAACTTTGAGGCGCTGCAAAGCCTTGAGTGATGATGACGGGGTGCCCGAGCGGATATGCGTAGCTGAAACTGACGTACGGGTACAAGGAGGTGACATCCACGTTATCTGACTGACTCATTGGGGGCGGCTGTGTACCGCAGCCTCACCGCGCAGGTCCTCCCGCCAAACAGCGCCTGCCTCGGGGAGAGCGGTTCTGGGGGTTTAAACTCACTCATGAAGGCTCTCACTTCCGGGCTTTCCCTTTTCATCCTTGCCCATTGGTGCTCCCACATGACCACGACGCGCATGCCATAAATTGACTCCAGCGCGCGGCATTTGTGCTCTGTAGCGTCACACAGCTGCTCGTAGGGGACTCCGCTGAGAGGAGAGACGGCTCGCGCGTCAAAACACTCGCCGCAACCGTGAAATTCACAGCCCATAAACTCATAAACGTATTTCACGCCGTCAATTTCCGCATATTCGTCGATGGAGTAAGGACCCACCTGCTTCTCGCCGTCTTTTAACGCGTGTTGGATGTGAACAGAGCCACTGCGTGCAACCCACTCGAGCCACTGAATCGACGCGTTTGAAAAACATTTACATTGTCTCCTGTAATCAACAATAGCCTTTGCAAATGTGAGAGTGCGGTTTTTCGTAACATCTGTAGCAGAAATTGCATATGTGTTTACCCCCGATAAAGCAACGAAGGTTTTTTATACCATAATAGTGATTGTTTAGTAAGAAGAGGAAAAGAGGATTAGAGCGGTGCGGGAAATCAGTTTTAAAATGTTATATGGGCCGGTAGTCCGGTGTCCTGTAAAATACTACAATTTTTCGATTCAGGATTTTTTCCAATTTTTCTACGTTGCTCAATGTGACGGGAGTTTGATTATCCAGACCGGCCAGGCTCTGTAGCTCTTTACCGCGCATCACAGCCTGGGCATCGGCGAGGTTCAGATCTACAAGATGAGCCAGGCTGATCGCGAAACATAGTCGATCTTCTCTATTTTCCACGCCGTACAGGTGGCGTCTTTTTTTTACGGATAATTTCACAATCTAGAGTTTTTTCCAATTTCCGTTTAGCACCGCCCGATGGATTAACGATGATTTGAGCAATAAACTCCAAGCGCGAGTCTGAAGCTATGCTTTCATTAGATTGCACCATGCGGTCTTAATAATTCGTCAAAAGCATCGGCAATTTCATTTATGTTCCGATCGTCGATGACGAGTGAGAGATGATTATGGTTATTTTCACTCCGTACCTCTAATTGCACTAGGTCGTTGCGCCTGACCTGCACGGATACTTCGCCGGCTAGATCTGACAGGATACGTAGGACATCGGTGTAAAATTGAGAGAGATCGGGGGAATGGCGCCGAGGAATGTTTAACGTATGCCTTATTTCGCGATCATTAAAACGCTCACGGGAGATCGATATTGAGGGATTTTCAGCAGCCTGTGAGGAGGAAGATTCATCCTGTTGAAAATCTCCTCTTCCTCCACCGTGCTGAATGCCAGCGGCTGCTGCTACCGAATTTAATGGTGCGGGTGTGACGTCTTCCTCGGAACCAGAATCTAAAGAGCTCTCTTCGGAGCTGGTTTGAGAATCAGCAGATGAAGACAGCTGTGTATAAACGCTTTCAGAATCCTGAGATGAAGGCGGCTCCTCGTCATCAGAATCTGATAATGAGGCCTGGGTTTCTGTTTCCTTGTAGCTGGACGAGGGCGAAGCTGAATCGAGATGCGGCGAGGACTGAATTGGCGAGGAGTCAATGTGCACCAGCGCCTGGTCTATGAGGTCTAGGTGTGAGGGTTGAATCAGTGAAACAGAGGGAGGATTTTCAAGCACATTATCACCTTCATTTAATGATGCTGGAGGTGTCTGATTTAAAGCGTCTATGACCCGTCGTAATGCATCCATCCATCCATCCATCCATCCAAAAAATAAAATAAAATAAAAAATAAAAATGACTCACCTTACGTCACACACAAACACCTAAAGAAGATCACTCAGTTTTCTTACAACTTGCATAAAAGCAAGTCCGAGTTGGAGAAACATGTCAAGGGCAGCCGCAGGTGTCGCCGCTGCCGCAGGGGTCACCGCTGGCGTCGCCGCCGCAGGCCTAACCGCCGCAGGCCTCACTGCAGGCGTCGCTGCCACTGGTGTCACCGCTGGCCTCACCGCTGGCATCGCTGTAGACAGAGCACGCTGAAGCCTTTTTCTTCTTCTGCGTCGTCTTTCCAGAGCTGCGCAAAATACAGACAAAGATGGTATTTAAAAATTAAATCTCCCCACTTTGCCTATGAGTGAGTGATTGCTTTACCTCTATCTGCGCTGTTTGCGGCTGATACAACCGCAGTCCTCCTCACCGAGCTCTCTCTGTGAAGGGGGGGAATGAAGGAATCGGCATAATTAATTATAATTATAGACTAATTATTTGTACAACACATTTAAAAAAATAAAATTACCTTCAAAGCGTTTTCTTCTTTTAGGTTCCCGAGTCGCTACGTGCACATGCTCTGCAGTCGCTATGCGCACATGCTCTGCAACTTTAAAAAAAAGAGAAAAGCAGTGAATCGCCGATCCGCCAGAGTATGCTGTCTCTGAAACAAGCCAGTCTCAGAGCCCCTGGAATATGCATCACAGAATGACTCATTATCGAAAGCCGACATGGCGGCGTCGACGGCTTTAGGGAACTGAGCCGGTTACGTTAAACTTTAAAAGTAAACTTTTAAAAGTAAAAAAAAAAGAAGCAGAAAAACTGTTGCTGTAGTTTACCTGATACGCTCGGAGCGGGGTTTGGAATGTTCACCGAAGGCGGGCCTTCTGTCCTCGCGGGCTCTGTAGGCCCAGCGCATTCTCTGAATCCCAGGGGCACGCGTAGATTGTCGGGCTGAGTCACTCCTTCTACCCGCCGGGGGTCCTGACGGTTTCGGAGGCTGAGTCGATTAGCAGGATTAGCTGTAGCGTTAGCTGTAGCATTAGCTGTAGCACGGCTAATTGCAGCACGGTTAACTGTAGTACGGCTAGCTGCAGCGCTACTCTGGCTGCTAGGCAGGATGGATAAGTTTCCTCTGTAAACGGCTGGATTTTCCACCCTTCTCGCTGGTTGTTCTCCAGATCGGTGTGTGCATGGAACCGAGGATGCTTCAGGCTTCGGGAGTCTCTCCGCCGCATCCAACAGATCTGCAGGTAGGTTCAATTTGTGTTAAAAACACACACACATCAAACACACATCATCATCATCTTCACGGAATTGCATTATATCAAAATGTTTTTTTTTCTCGGTTGAACCGCATACCAAAGTCTCTCTGAGTGAAATGCAGGTCCTCAAATTCTTCCGCAGTGACTAGAAGAAAAAGATATTTTTAATTAAAAAATAAAATAATTTTTTTTTAATTTAGAAAAAAATATATTTTACTTTAATAAAACAATGATTTATTTTTATTTAAAAAAAAAACAAAGATTTTTTTTATTTTAAAAAATTTAGGAGCATGCAATAGGAAAAAAAATAATAATAAAGGGACTTACCTCTAACGAGAAAGTTTTCACCCAGTTGTGAGGGCGGTTGCGGATGAATTTCTGCCACCGTTGATGATCCACGGTATGTCAATACTGCGGTAGCAGGATTTTAAACAGAATTCAGTATTTCTGCAGAAAAAAACGAGTCGACGAGAGGGGTAAAATTAAGCCCTACCACGCTCCATGTTCGCAGGGGGGTGATGCGCCTCCGGTCTGGTTTTAAAACCAGGACGCTGCTCGGCTTATGTATAGTATATACGCCTATCTTTACATTTGACATTAAGATTTAGCGTTTAAACAATGCCAAAAGTAAGAAGAACGATTAGTTATGGCTCCTAGAGCAGGACTCCCCTGACATCTGTTTTTTGCATCACCAGCGATCTTGACCATTCTTTTGATTTTTTTTCTTTTAGGCCTATGATATATATGAAAAAAGGTCGGCTCACTCTCATCACGGTCAACAAGTAGCCTGCGTTTAATTACCACTCTCATGGTAGCTAGTGTGCTTCACATCCTCCATCTTTTTGTGACAGAAAGTTCTCTCTCCCCCACCCCCAACTTTCTTGTGACAGAAAGTTTTCTGAGCTTACAAGGGATGATCTATTAAGGTTTTCATTTTTTTAAACTGAGCGCCTTCTCCAGCACGTATGAGCTCTCTCGCATGCTGAAAGGGAGGGAGGGACATCCACCGCCCTTCTATCTCTCCATTTATGAGTCTTTCACCACAGTTCCTTTTTATTTTGACAATAACCGTGTTGTTTTTTTTTGTTTTTTTTTTGCAGAAATAGCTTTGCTTTTGCAGAAATAACTCTGCCTAATTCTTTTTTTTTTCTTATTCTTTTAGTGGTTTTTCAGATGCAGCAGTAACGGATGGGGGGGGGGGGGGGGGGGGGGGGGGGGGGGGGGGGGGGGGGGGGGGGTGGGGGACAACAAAAAGCTGAACAGGAAAAGGAGTTCGATAAGTAAAAGTTTTTTAAAGCATAAAATAGTTCTGCTTTTGTAGAAATAATTCTGCTTTTGCAGAAAATAATTCTTTTTTAATCTTTTTTCTTATTTTGACTGTTTTTTCAGACGCAAGCAGCATCCTGATGGGAAAAAAGGGAAGGAGTCTTTTTTTCTCTCTCAACCCAGCTTTGACCTCAGCTCCTTTTTTGAAAATAACTGTCAGAATAGCAGAAGTACCTCTGCTTTATTCTTCTCTTATTTTTGACAGTTTTTTCCAGACATATGCTCCCAACACGCCCTCGCTACACTCAGAAATATTTAACCCCAACTTGTAAGATTTATGCAATAAAATTAAATGACAAATTTCCATTTACTTTTCTTAGGTAATTTTTAGACAAACCTACCAAATAAACCTTACATGATGAATATTCATTTGTGTAATAAAGCCTATTTATTTGAAATGCATAATCCTTAGGTTTATGTATTTATTATTAATAAAGTATACTTACTTAAAAAAAATGAATATATTTCAAATACATAAAGTAGATTGTTTCAATTGCATAATAATCAGATTATCTATTCTAAATAAATAGAATTTATTTGAATCATGTCACTTATGTTTATGTAATTAACCAAATTAATCAAAATCTCACATTTATGTAATTCTCTTCCATTCAGTACTAACAATCTTAATGAAATAACAATCAGACCACCTTGATTCAACAGATTTATTAACATTAAAACATGTTAATATCCAACACATGAAGTTGTATGTAGGACAGAACATATTTATCACTATGAACTCTGTTTTTTATGTTAATGCATGTATAAAAGCATCTTTCCATTTCACTCCTCTCCATCAACCCCCCACATCCAACCTTTTTTCTCCATCCAGAGCTGGGATAACAAGTTATTATATTATAATCCTTCCCTGTACAACATGGAAGTGACTAAACTGTAAGAAGAAAAAAAAAAAAAACGTAAAAAACAAAACCCTGTTGAACTTTCAATTGTAAGAAAATATATTTGCATATAAAGCATTAAAGCATGACATGAGGCAAAAACACAAACCATAAATCTACCTAAAATGTTATAATAAGTAATTCAGCTCAACAGAGCAAACTGCAAAACTACCAGTGCAATAACTTAATAAACAGCACTTGAAATGAAATTACGCTAACTCCCATGTTTCAATTCCTTGGCTGCACCAAAAGTTAAAACATTTTTTTTCTTTTTTTTGTGAAGCACAAAAGACATATTTTATTGTTTCAAAGTTCTCACTCTCTTTGTTGCCAAAACAGCATCATAAAGTACACAGGAAACTGGATTTTGAATATCAGGGTCTGTTCCCTCCATTGAGTTTAAAGACAGACCATCATGAACACACCCAATGGATTAACTGATTGTAAAAGGCCCCAGAGATAATGTTCTTAATGACTTGGACTTGTAGGAAGAATGGTTTCCTTTCTAAAGTTCCTGTGATATTCTTCTGGCAGCTCGGAGGACTTCTGAAATTTTAATTTTATCTCCAAATTTCATCTCTCTCTGTGCTCCAAATGAACTCCCTGCTGTCCTTTTCCAATGACAAAGACCCCACTGAGGACAAAACCATCTCCAAAAACATTTCCCATGAAGCCTTTCCTAAAGGCCCTCAGGCATTCAAACCAAACAACTAAACACACAAATGGCCAGGAGCCCCATCTTCCGCTCACGGGCTGATGAAACCATAAAACAGGTATTTCCATTTCGCCACCCTCAAGAACAAAGGATCATTTAAACGCAAGATTCTGACTGGGAAAAAAAATAGAAATCTCGTAGGGCCTGTGTAAGTGCATTATTGCCAGCCAATTCACTGGAGCAATTTGAGTTTCAGTGCCTGTACTTTTGGTGATAGCTTGGCTGAGTTCCAGGTCCATTAGGATTTTCTGGTACACCTCGAATGTACACATCAGGCCTTTTGGATAGCTCAAGTTGGAGAGCGTATATCAGTCCATAAAGCATCACGGCATGCATGGCTGACACTCTGCAGGTTATTGGATTGACTTCTACACCTTCCAGCACAACACCAACATCAGAAAAGCTCCCATCACCTGGACCATCAGGGCCATGACCCTCTCTGCTCTGACTGTGTAGATGCCCATGGTCTTCTCTGCAATATCTGCCTCAGCCTCTCTGGATCCAATGTCCTGGAAATAAAGAGAACAGAAAGATCGGCTGTGTGACCATAACCTTGACCTCCAAAATATAAGTAGCTCATCCTTAGGGCAACAGAGTTAATTTGAAGCTCCTTCTTTAAAGCACTACATATATGAGTTCATGAGAATGAGATGGATTGCAGGTTCAAGGTAACCAATGACCTTAAGACCTTTGATCACCTCCTAAAAGCCTGGAAAAAAAAAAACCAAGTCAAAAAAGAAGTATTTGTATTGTTGTTAAACATGATTATACACAGCCTACTCTAAAAATTGTACACTTTTCTATCAAAACAACAATTTAAAATCTTATAACTATCTTTAAAGTAGTAGTCTTGTTCTCACATGTTTATGTGTTGATCCTCCACTGAGTGTAAGATTCTGTGCTTCTTTAAGACGGAGGGATTTTCGGAGAGACTGCAGAGACTGCCCTTTTCAATGAAGCCTGTGACCTGCCCATAAAAATGCAGTTACAAAACTAAAAATACACAGATATAAAAAATACAGAACCAGGAACCCCCAACTGATTTTGTTTCAGATGTCAGTGATTGTAAATACAGAGCCAGTACTGTTCATTGATGCAGGGAAAAATAGTGGAAGGAAGCAAACCCCCTCCCCCCTCCACCATGTCTACTCACCTCCCTCTCTCTCCTAAGCTCTTGTAGGAATGAGGTTTACTCCTCTATCCCACCCTCTCCAAACTTTCTCACTCATGCCATTATCTCTGCTCTCTCTCCTTCTTATCCTCCTCACTTGATGCAGGAAGCTCCCACAAATTCCTGACTAGGATGATCTTTATTTCCTGTATATACAATAAGTTTGTGATTAATCAGCTGTGCAGCACAACTCGTGAATATTGTAGACTTTTCTGCCAAGGTCCACAACAATTAAAAATCTGACAATTATCCTTTAAAGTAATAATCTTTTTCTCACATGTTTGAGTTGAGCCTGGGCACTGATAAATCACTTAAAATATTAGTATGGTACAGGAAATAAAGATGCAGTCTTCCAGTCAGGAAGTTTTGGAGTGTTGTTGCATCAAGCCTGCTCTAAATCACAACGTGTTTTGCCCAGTTTTTTTGCTTCCTAATGACAAAACTTGACCATGTGATGTAATAAACAGGGGAGGTGCAGCATTGAGAAGTGGAAAATGATTAAACTTTTCAGTGCCTGTTTAAAAAAAAAAAAGATGAGCTGTCTTGCATTGGCTTAAGAGAGGAATAGTAAGAGTAAGAGAAGGGTTGGAGGAAGAATGATGGGAAAGAAAAAGGACAACCTTTCTCTATCCTAAACCTCTCTCTCCCTTTACCCCTCACCTGTTGGAAATGCCACCCTTCTAGTCAATAGATTCCGCCCCAAAAGCAAAAACATTCATGCTTCCAAATACGCTGATTATGACATACCTCTTAACATCTGGCTTGTGGCTTTACTGACTGCCTCAGATCCTCAGCTGCCTTTTGACAGAGATAAACAATAATTATCCCATGTTTCTTTCCATGGACAGCAATCCTAAATATACTACAAGGTATGCTAATGGAGGATGACAGAAGTTAAATTATCTTTGTAAACTACAGTGTAGCAAAAAATTTAGAATAACCCATTAAGACCAAATTTGAGATTTCTAAAATCCCATGATCAATGTATGTGTGAAGACTGAGTATGGCAGAAAGATACAGAAGGAGAGGGAAAGGACAGCAGGGGACAACAGTGAAAGAGCAGGCGGGAGGGAAAAAGAGAGACCAAGAGGAGAGTAGGGGGAGACACAGTGTGAGAGGGAGAGAGCGTGAAATGGAATAACACCTCATCAGTTTTGTATTGGTTAGAGTTCCAATTAATATGTCCACATACTTGCCATATTTTCAAAGAAAAATTCCTTCTGTTTGATGTTCTCAAGGCGCTGGAGTTCGTAAGCAGACAGTCCACAACATGTATCCTAGTGATACCCCCCCAAACATACACAGTAGAATCCAGCGATCAGATCCAAGAATCAAAATTACCTATAATTATCTGAAAGGCATTTCTTACTAAAAACTATGTCAATGAAGTAAAAATTGCTGGTTCAAAAGAGCTATAATTGTCTGTGTCCTTACCTTGTTGTTTGGCAAGATTGTCATCCTTGGCATAGTTGGGTTTAGGTGCCAGGACCCGGCACTCTTTCTCCTCAAAGTCCTCTGGACCAAGTGGATTTACTTCCTACAAAGTGACAGCACTACCACTACCTTGTGGGAATTTCTCATTCTAACCAAACAACCTGGACAAATTGGACTCAATGATGAACTACAGGTGGTCAAGGTCAATGTGTCCTCATATCCATCCCATTCTCATGAACGCCACATTTTATCAGGTACAGCTGGATGGAAATTAATTACATCTGGCACAAAAGACAGTAGGCTGACATACTTACCACATATTCTTTAACCAGTGTGTCCAGGTTTTCATTGAGATAGATGCTCAGACAGCTCAACACACAATCATGCCTCACGTTAATGTCTTCATTCTAAAAAGAAAAAAAAAAACATGATTCCATGCTTGTCAGAGACATGCTAACACAAAGGTGCTGAAGCTAACAAAGCCACTGACATTTCCCTACTTGACCACCCCATCACCTTGTTTTACCCCACTCAGGTAAAGCTCTGACAGGTCTAAGCCCATTTATTAAATATTTTTGAAAGGGCCAGAAAAAACATTCGAAATATTTCATGTATGAGCTTTTTCTATTCCCACAAACAATAATATGCTTATCAGATTAGACGAAAAAAAAAAAAAAAAACAAACAAAAAAAAAACACCTACATTATCCATCTGTGCCATCATGGCAGTGATCTTTCTTCCTGCAGCTCCACCTTTAGCATTAAAAACCTTAATCAGGTTGTTGGTCTGACGGTCCAGTTCTCCAAGGAATTTGGAGGTCAGAGGTACAGTTGTCAGTCGCATAAACTCTAAGTTGATCTGTAAAAGACAACATAGACAGGATACAGATTTTAACAGCTCATAAAGGTCATTGATAGACCAAGTTAGATTCACACTTACCTCACTGACATCAAAAAGTGCTGGCCATCTGTTTTGGAACGCTGGAATCGATGGCTCCTGAAGAACCTCCTGCCTCCTGATCGAGAAGGTATGCTGCATCATCTCAGCCTCATCCTTTTTCTTCTTTTTTACCTCTGTCAGTAGAGCCAGTCTTTCTGCCTCCAGACTCTCTCTTGTTTCACCTTTGGGCAAGTTTGGACAGAAATTAACTTCTGCCTTCCTGGGCTTCTTGATGTTGGCTGCTGACTTCCCCTGGCATTTCCGTTTATTCTTCAGAGAGTTGACTGCAACCTCATGATGTCCAGCTCGGCTGAGAAAGAAAATAATTTTATTTTTACATTAAATGCAAGTCTATGAATCTGTTGGAATGACATTTTATATCTTGCCTCACCTTGCACAAATGCATTAGAGCAAAAGACTCAGTGCTTCGGATGGGAACAAAATAGAGCCCATTAAATAAAACACATACCTGAGCTTTGATCTGAAGTTCATCATCTTTATTTTCAAGTAGTGTTTCCAACCACAGTAGCCATTGCGAGTGCCTTTCTCCAGTAGACATGGGTAGTACTGTATCAGAGCCTTGGCCACTTCTTCTAACTGCTCATCATTTGGATATGCTGTATATTTCATGATTTCTTCAGCAAGGCCCTCAAGAATATCAAAACGTGTTTTTGGGCTGGGAGACAGCACAGTTCCGTGTGCATTGAACTCATTATTTCCGGTGTGGAGCATCATCTCGGCACAGTATGAAAAGCGAGGAACAACAAAGTGTTTGGGCCAAGAACAGGACCAGGTCTTAGGCGATGACAAGATGATGGTATTATTACTGCTGTAGGAGTCTGAATCATTTTCTTCATGTGATGAGGAGCTGATACTGGCAGTAATACCTGTGATTGTGGGGCTGGCATCTCTTGTGAGTGGATTAGAGCTGGTTGTCTCAGAAGGTAGGTATACGACTTTCACAGTAGCTTTATCTTCAAGTTCTGAAGTTGACGAGAATGAACTGATCATCCATTTCTCTGTCTCTGTACTGAAGTCTGAATGGCTCAGTCACTTGGAAGAAAGTCTTTATTTGAAGAGCGAATTCCTCAAACAGTGTTTGGTATTCCAGATTTAATGGTGAGTTTTCTTGCATCATCGTCACCTCCAAAAAGGACTCTGAAAGTTACTTGTCCTGCCATCCTGCTTTGCTAATCTGAGGTGGAGACACAAACAAAGTGGTCAGGTATTAGTCTGGTTATTTAAATACTTAACCAAGCAAGCAGAATGCACAGAGGGGACACTGTAATAGCCTATAACTGATGAGTTAATGAAGACAGAATGTTAGTAAAAGCAGAACAACCGGTAGAGAGAGGATGGAGTAGGATAAAGAAGAGAACATTAGGAAGAGGTTATGAGATGTGGCTTTTAGGGAGAAGAATACTAGAGAGAGGTGGGTAATAGAATGGTTTGGAAAGAAAAGAGGCTAAAAGAGTGAGGAGAATGGCAAAAGAGGTGGTCAGTGGAGAGGAGGCTAGGACAAGTAGAAGGACAGTAAGAGCTTCTAAATACATACCTTTGATGACAATGTGTCTCTTCAGGGTCACCATATGTCTGGATCTGACTGTGTAGGCCACAAGTGGGTAGCAATCTCTTAGCTCCTCAAACTGAACAAGGACAACCTTTCTATCTGGTAACAAAGTCAACTGAAAGGCCCTGAAATGATCCTGATACCAAGCAAAATATAAACGAACTATGAAGCTCAACTCATCTCTCACTATACACATTTGTAGAATCTCTGCAAATTCAGGCATTCCAGCTGTTGAATCATATACAACCATCATTCCATTTCTGTAGTTGACCCCCCTAGTTGTGACATTCTTTGTGAGATTAACTTGGCTAACCTCTGGATACGTCTGTCTAAGAGCCACTACAACCTCCTCATTCAGAACATCAATAGGGACTGTGGACACATTTGTCACTTCCAGATTTGAAGTACTGGGACTAAATGAGTGCAAGTGATAAGTGATTAATTGCTGGTGTTTGGTTGCCAGAGTGAGTGCAATATTCCTGAAATTATTGGTGTGTCGGGCAACTTGTTTAAAAAAACTATGTTTTGCCTCAGATCTTATCGTCCATACACCCACAAGAGGCCCAAAGCACATGATCAAGTGTGGATAGTGCTCAAGGTAGTGGTGTTTAGGTTTCAGTGTCTCACCTGGAATAAGCTCACGTAGTCTGTCTGTGCTCAGACACTTTCACATCAAGGTAGGCGATTGTCTCTTGGGTGTGAACAGGTGCCACAACTAACTCTACGATTTCCTTCAGGTCTAGTATCACCTGCCAAGCTAGCTCACCTTCTGGTACAAGGTCTCCTATCAGAAATGGGAGAAAACGTATAAGGCACCAATTCTCATGGGCATTGCCACCTACCGTCTTCCTACTGGAATAGGTGTGTGGTATAAGGTGAGGCCGATTCTTTGTGTCACTCCACTTGAAAGGAAACTTAAGGATACATGTATTAAGACACTCAAGACTAAAATACTTCTTGGAGATTAGAATGCTCAAACATAGTGCTAGTTCAAATGGGACAACCCCTTCAAACAAATCATGCACTATATCTGGGGGATAACCTGTGCTGACGTGAAAATGATTGAGATGCTCAGTTAAAGGGCAAGCTCGCTTTACTCCAAAGCAACTCGTTTCAGTGTCCTGTGCAGTCTTTACATGTGCTTCATGTATTTCTTTGGTTCTAAGAGAAAAAGCCCCTGAATAAACATCATTTGACTGGATCTCTTCTTTTTGAGCAGTACAAAATCGACAAATGTAATGCCCAGAAAAGCTCTCTATAAAACCAGCCAAAGCGTGGGCACCCAAATTGTCAGCAATAACACTGTGCACTGTTCCTTTGACAAAAGTCCCAAGCTTTGAAACATAGACACCGTGCTCTTCTAATGTAACAAGATCGTGTAATAGTGGCTCTAATATTTTTCTATATCCATATGTCTTTACATCATTACTCTTGCATAAAACTGCTAAATAAATAGAGGTGAGTGCTGAGTGAGAGCCTGGTCCCAAGCTATTGAGAATCCAATATATGCTGCACAACTTGTGCTTCTTCTGTGATGTGCCCAAAGGATTACACAATTCAAAGTCATCAATGTATAAAGTTAAACAAATTTTTAACTCATCACCTGACAGGAAAGGGTTTTCTTTGAAGTATACACCATCTCTTATGGAGCAATACTGCTGATTTTCAAGCTGGTCTGTGTTACTGCCCTGTGTTCTGTGGCTATCAATTACTTTATTCAACACTTCAGGAGAATCAAGTATCTGCTGCAAAGATCGCAATAATGGAATATATTGAAAGGACCTACTTGTTTTTGATCAAGAACAAATTCTACTGGCTCGACAACCTTAAACACTTCTTTATAGTATTCTTTTCTCTTACAAGCTGTTGCAAGGGGGCCACCTTTTCTCAGTGCATTTGCCAAGGGATTAGATTTACATAGTGAATCAGCTAATTCTTTAATAACCAAGCTATCAACCTCTATGTTTTTGCGTTTGAAAAAATCTGAAATACTGCTACAAGTTATTGATACTGACACAGTACACAGCAAGTAGTGTAACTCATCAACCAATTCATCTATTGCTGTAGATGGAACATGAAAAATGTTTTCCAACTTCAATAGAACAGAGCCAAGTTTTTTTTCTATAACTTCAGGAAGGTCCTCTGAATTATCAGTGTCACTATCTGCATCTGACAGGCTACCATCTATGTCTGCAGTAAATGTGGGCCCTTCATCTGCTGAACTAGATGGAACACTGACTTTGACTACACCTACTTTAAAGTCCTTTAAACTGTGTGGACTGTGTTTACGATTTTTGTGTGAGTTAAAAGTGCTATATATGTTTGACTGATATGTACATCCCTCAAACATGCAAGTTACATTTTCATACTGCCTAAGATGTTGATTAATATGACTAAAGTATTCCTTCTCTGTTGAAAGTTCTTCACACCCACAGGTCTGACATGAGAATGTAGTGGACTGAGAACCTGCTGTTTCTAACTTGCTGTGTGTTCGATATGTGTGACTCAAAAGTTTCTTCCAGCTTGTGAATGAGCATGGACAGTCTAGATATAAACATGGATAACGGCCTGTCTGGCTATGGTGGAAATATCTCAGCCTACAATGTTTTAATAACTCGTACCTGGTAGATAACGAACTGTCACACAATTTGCAAGGCCACATTCACACAGCACCTGCGAATGAAGACGAAGAACAGTGAATCAATTAAGTTATTTGTAATATGCGCTGCATGTCAGCTCGAGTTTGTAGTTAGAGTTTAACAGCTTTCATGTTGCAAAAAAGGCACCCAAAAAGCCAGCTATTTTTTAAAGTATATCATGCAAAACAATACCTGAAAAACCCACACATCCAGCCATGTCCAAGATCAGACTTTGTAGGCCTATTGACTTTTTGGTAATGTAAATCAAATCATTTATATTTTTAACATTCTTACTCTAAACATTTCAGCTTGATATTGGAAACCATTTTGACATTACATGAACTGTAAATTACTATGAACTACATGTAAACTTAGCTACATTTTGATGTGTACATCTTTCAGCTTATACTTACAAAATCTATGTTGCCACATGGAGGTGAGAACACAGGAGGAGGAGAACCAGAAAAATTAGGTATCTGAAAAAAAAGAATATGAGTGAGAAGAAAAGCTGCATCTAACATTCAGTTCTGTAATCCAAGTCAGTATTTAAATACAGTACTTTACAAGGCAGTAACTCACCTAACACTAGCTAACATGTTAGAGTCCAGATTCTTGACTCCATTAAATTCTTGTACAGTTCTTTATTTTGGTTAATTACAAGGACAGACTAAGCCATTTAGCATAGTTTGCTATGTTAAAATCATTTAATCGTTGACCTACACATATTTCCTACTAACAGCAACCTGTAGAGAACATGTCTACCAAACGCACTGTTAGACGCAGCATGACTAGCGACGTTTAACGAGCAGGGAAGCGCACGCGTCACCCCGCCCCCGCGCAAAAAAAGAGCAGAAAAGAGGCTTACACGTTGACCAAATTAGTTTGGAACAAAGTGATTTTTATTCATGACTGGGATCGCAAAGTACATTAACCAACTGCAAAGGGTTAGTTTAATCCAGCATCAAGTTGTATAGCCATTAATAGCCTGTTAGCTATGATGCTAGCGTGTCCGGTACAGCAATGTGACCAAGATATAGCTGCTTAAAATAATCACCAACTGCGTAGATTTAATCATAATTGATGTTGATCTGACATAAACTGCACAACTTTGACACATTTGAGAAAACATAGGATGTCTCCGATTGCTTACCATCTCACGGGAGACTGCTACCCACACGTAAGTCAGTGCTGGTGTCCAGAGGAAGTGCAGGACATCATTTCCGGTTTCCCCGTTTCACTTCTCAAAACTTTTATGTAAACCAATCACATAAATTTTAAATAACAGAATCTTGTTTGTTTTACAACTTTGATTATTTAAACCATGTTAGTATGTATTACCCAATTACATGTCATACATTTTAGAATAGATAAAATTATGTAGATTATAATTAATTTTAATGCATTAATTTAGCAAATATTAGTTTTTAAATAAAATCTAATAAATCCAAATGCATAAAAATTACCTCTGGCTTGAATCATTTCTGTGAGTGTATAGTTTTAAGATTTTGCGTTTAAATAATGCCAAAAAGTAAGAAGAGGGATAAGCTTTGCTGTTGTTGTAGGTATTTACGGCTCCTAGAGCCAAGGGTCTCCAAGGGTCTGAGGAAAACGCAGCGCCGCATGATACAATTGATGCGGTAGGGGCAAAGGGCAGCTCACTCTCAACACAGCCAACACTTAGCCCCCCTCATGATAGCTAGTCTGTTTTCACATCCCTTTAACTTTTTAAAAATGCACACCTCTCTAGCACACCGCTGTATGAGCTCACTCGCACACTGAAAGGGAGGGAGGAACATCCACCGCCCTTCTCTCTCAGTTTATCAGTCTGCTCCGCGCAGTCTTTTCAGTGAATCCAACATTTTGTGTGTTTGTATGTATTTTTTGTTGTATGTTTTTTTTAAAAAGCATACCTTGCTCTCTCTCTCCCTCCGTGCTCTTTTACCACAACTCCTTTTAAGAAAACAACTGTGATTTTGCAAAAATACCTCTGCTTTATTCTTTCTTCTTATTTTTGACTGTTTTTCAGACGCAACAGCATCCGGGGGGGGGGGAGCACAATGTTAAGGTAAAGTTTTTTTAAAACACTACCTTCTTTTCCTCTCTCTCCCACTTTAACCTCCGTGCTCTTTCACCACAGCTCCTTTTTAGAAAATAACTGTGGTTTTGCAACAATACCTCTGCTTTATTCTTCTCTTCTTATTTTCAGTGTTTTTTTCCCCCAAACATGCCCCAACATGCCCTCGCTGGACCCACCGTTACACACCTATCTGCTGCTTCTGTACATTGTTTGGGTCACCTGTGAGTCCAGAAACTCCACAGCTCCACACATCAACACTCAGCGATCCACCGACATCTAAAGGATAACTGATCTTTCCAGGACAGCCAAGCAAGCGTTTTGTGAGGGGAGACAAACAGTTGGAAAACAGAGTGAATGGAGGAATTTGTTAAACAGGAAAAAACAACAGGAAACTGAAAAGGTGACTTCAGGTACGGCCAAACCAACCAGCAGTTTTTAGGTACCTGATAAACTGAATTTTGAGACAAAAGCGTCTTACATGATGGTCAGGATGATGTACAACCTACAGGTGACAGTAACCTAAATCAGTGGTTCCCAACCTGGGGTCCCTGGACCCTCAAAGAGCCCATCTGAAATATCACACAATTAACGAGCCAGTCGTTGCATTCAACATTCTGGTCCACACTCCTCACCATTTGGTGGTGGTGATGCACCAAATCGCTGTTTTCCCATCACCAAGGAGATTAGAAGTTGCTGCCTGTATGAGATGCGACCACAGCGGGATGAAGGAAGATCGCTTTGAAAGGGATTTTCCAAACACATGAAATTTTGGAGCAGTATTGTTCATGAGTTTTAACAATCTCACATAAAGAGAGACAGAAGCATCTTTATTCCTTTGTGCAAACGGATGGCTGATACGGCTGGGTTTAAAAAATTGATTAGTAGATTTTAATCGATTTGAAAGTTTTAACTTCTTCATGTTTTAATACTGTTTTTATCCAACGTTCTTTGTTTTTCCCTTCTCTTTTGTTTTTTGTTTTTATAATGTTAAATATGCTCATTTTCTGTAAAGCACTTTGAATCACATAGTCATTGATTGAGCTATAAAAAATTAATTCCATAAAACTTGGGGATGGATTTTTTTCATACATCGTCTTTTTCGGTGACAGGATTTTGATTGTCTACTATTCTATTCTATTCTATTCTGTTTTACAGTCATTTAGCAGACGCTTTTCTCGAAGATGACTTACATTTGAGAGGAAGAATACAAGCAAGAATTCAAACAAGATGGGATGTCATCATTAAGTGGCAGTACAGGACTGCTTTGAGTCCAGTTGGGCCAGGTGCTGTCATGTAGTGCTAGAGGCAGTACATATAATTTTTTTTTTTTTGTAAGTCATTTTGTTTAAATACAAACATCATGATTTCATCAAAATATCAACTTGGGATATAGAGACTTGGTCCTCATTTAGAGAGCGGAAGGAGCAGAGTGAGGCACCAGTAGCTGGTTTGGTAAGGCTGAGTTGGTCAGGCTCAGTGATTGGTTATCTGATGGTAGCAACCTTTTCAGTGGAAGTAGGAAGCAAAACATTCTGCAAACATTTCTGCAGTTCGAGCACGAAGTGGGAGGCTGAGCAGGTGGTGGAGATAGAAGAGAGTTAAACACCGATGAACATGTCGTGTGTTGGAGTCCATTGCAGATCATTGTTCGGATAAAAAGGCTATCTCTGGCCACCTTTAGGCTGGATGTGAAAGTTTCAAGTTTTTGCTGGTACTCAGACACGCAGTGTGCTCTTTTGATTTGCGCCACTTTCTTTCTGCAGCCATGAGTCCGGCGTCTGTGCTCCCCTCAAAACCTCTGTGAGCCATGGGACTGGGAGGGTTTGTCTGGCTGGTTTTGACACCAGAGGACAGAGTTGTCCAGAGAGGAGGCGAAGAGAGGAGCAGAGTGTTTCTGTAGCCTCATTAACAGACAGTAAGGAGAAGTACTGAGTGGGAAGGGAGGGTAGAGTAAACCTCATCAGACAGCTGTGTAGGCCTGAGGGATCTCAGGTTTCTACGGTAGGAGACCATTTTTGGAGCCGCTTGATTGACATGAGGGAAGGAAGACAGAGAATTTAACCAGGAAGTGGTCTGAGAGATGCAGCGGGGTGGACGAACAGGTCGGCTGTGGAGCAGTTTCAGTCAGCACCAAGTCAAGCTGGTATTACCAGACTTGTGTGCTTGGAGGAGTCTGAAACAGTTTGAGATTGAAAGAGTAGATGAGAGCCAGAAAGTCAGTTGCCTGTGGTTTGTCAATGTGAATCTTCATGTCTCCCATGACAATTAGTGGTGTGCCCTCATCAGGAATGTCAGAGAGAATCATGTCCATTTCAGAGACAAACTCATCTGTACTGCCACCCGGAGGCGGTAAATGACCAGAATGTATGCAGTGATGGGTGTAGAGACCTGTACTGCGTGATACTCAAGTGATGAGCAGTTAGCCATAGGACGAAGAGAAGTAAAGTTCCACTTTTTAGAAATAAGAAAGCCCGTTCCACCTCCTCGTCCAGCTGAGCGAGGTGTTTGGGTAAATTCTGCATTGACACAAAGGGCAGCTGGTGTAGTTGTGTTTTCTGGACGGATCCAGGTCTCAGTCAGGGCTAGGACCTGAATGTCAGAGAGATTTATCAATGAACTGATAAATTCTGTTTGTTCACTGCAGACTGACAGTTCCAGAAACCAAAGGTAACAGAGGATGTGACAGACGTTCATGCCATTGGAAAGGACAGGCTTTGCGGATCGTGGTGTCTATGGGTGGCACGTCTTGGTCTGTACCATGTCGACAGGGATGGTGTGAAGCACATTGTGCGTTGATTTAGTTGTGAGGAGGTTTAAGCTCGTGCCCTTGCTCGGTGGATTCGCACAGGTAGACTCGCAGGAACTTTACCCTTTGTGGTTTTAGCCCGACGTGGGCTGACACAGCTGATCCCACTTTGCTTGATTACAACCGGCTGAAACCTTTTGTTCTGCTGAAGTTAACAAATTCTCTCTTTTATACAGATTTTCCTCAAAATCCACCGCCTCTGCTTTGCCCTGATCAGTACACAGTGGATGTGACCCGCGTCACAGCCTCAACTGGTTGTAGAGAGAAGGTGCTAACGACAGAGCCCCACACTAGGAATGTCAACACAACAACCTGAAACCAAGACAGAAACTCAAGCAGTAAAACTCACCTAACTTACTGTACCAACCCTGGTTGAAATCAGTGCTTGATTGTCACGTAAATGGACTCAGTGTTTTTATACAAATATTTGTTGGAGAATGTCTTTAACATTCAAGAAAAATAGGCAAGTATTACACAATTAGCTGTAAATGAATCAAAATTGAATTGGATTAAATCACAAGTCAAATCAAAATGAGGGGCTGTTGTGAATCGAATAGATTCAGGAACTTAATGACGGCATCCAGCCCTGGTGGCTGAAGTCACAAAACTTTTCAAGCGATCACGCACCAGTATCATTCACTCTGAGAAATAAGAACAATAAACCAACTAGAAACTGGAAATTCAATACGTCATTACTTAAAGATCCCGAGTTTATCAGCTACTTTAAAAGAGAATGGTCCTTATATCTAGAAAACAACGACATCCCACATTCTAAGAAATGATTCATGGGGTTAGTATGTAAAGCTTAAAAAAATAAATATTATCAACACGAAAGGCTGTGTTTGTTGCATGTACACACACTAATAAGTTGTTAACTTAATTTAGTAGGGTTGTAGAAGTAGAAATAAAGATGTATTGTCCTAACTTGAAAATGTACACATTTTGAATACAACAAATTTACATCCTCCAACAAAGGAAAAAAATAAGTTAGTGAACTCATTTATTCAATAAGTGTACTTAAAAAGCTGGGGACAGGGTTGTTTTGCCCAGACACACGTCCTGGAGTCAAGGCCATGCCTGCTACAGCAGGAGGGAAAAACGGAAAGATGGCAGAGGCTGAATTTGTATCTTTTCATTTCATGCTACGTTCTTTAGGTAAGTTGCTTTTGTTTTTCTCTTTTCATTTTGTTTTGCTGAAGACCCTCCACCTTAAATGAAACTCGGAAACATCTGATAGGCTAGTTGTAAAGTTTTCAGGTAGCTAGTGTCTCCTATCTATTTCCTCAAGTTTAGTTTTACTTTAAAACCTGAAAATCATTTTCCTTTAACACCTGTAACAATGATTGTCACTGCAAGTGTTGAGCTTGTCCGAATTTAAAACTGGTGCTGACTGAATCGTTTTTCTCCTGCAGGAACGTTAAAAAATTTGAATTCAAACCTGCAGCACGTCGGTCAGATATAGCTCAGTAAACATATCTGGACGTTGTAAGTCGACACTGGGTGATATCCCGTGTTTTGGAAAATATCAAAAGTGATTAATTTCATCTCTGAAAATGAACTACGTGTTGAATCAGTGAAAGCAGCTTGGGAAGCCGTCACATTGAAATACCACTTGAAGAGGCTAGTTTTTTTTTAAAAATCACATACCGGTCTCAGGAAAGACCGTGTTGCACGGATGATTAACTTGCTTATTCGTGTAACATTTGGGGTAGTGTTTTGTTTTTACAAGATTTTACACTTTTCTTTACATGACAATCAGCTGCTGCGCGATAGTGAGGCATCTGGTATTTAGTTACTGTTCTGCTTTGTAGTCTTCAAAGTTTAAAATATCAATGCTCGCTTTATTCTTGCATTTCATTTTTGGTTTATAAATACAGTTTGTTTTTTTTAATTGAGAGATTTTACTTAATAGAGTTCAAGTACAGATAAAAACTTTTAAAAATATAAGTTTTTGATCTTTTTTTTTCAGCATAGCTTGCCCTTATAAAAAGTAAATAAAAACAAGGCATGTTGCTGAACAAAACCAAAATCTTATACAGTGCACAGAAATAGCTTTCTTGTTTTTTATGTTAATATTAAAACATATATCAAAACAAACATTCATGGAACATTTGCTTCTCACAAGAGTCGGAAGCAAACTCCTCACACACTGGATGACTTCAAGTCTGAGTTTCTGCAGAGGTCTGTCAAACATTTCCTGGCAGGTGACAGTCCTGAATTTGAAGAATATACTCAGGGAGCAGTGAATGATGATGCAGAGCAAGAAACAGTTTCAGAATTGCCTAACTTGATTGAGAAAAATCTTTCCCATTTGCTACTAAAATTGGAAAGCAAATTCATTGTACCACAAAGGTGTATTGATGAGTTGGTAGAAGAACTACACTTCATTTCCTCATCAGCTTCAACTCCAATCTTTAAGGAGATCTTACAGTCATGCTTTAAGAAGCATAATTGTGAAGTGAATGATTTGATGATCTCAGAGATGATGACAGACCTATGTGAATGCAATCACTTACATTAGCTTTAAAGAATAATGGTCCCCTTTCTACTTCCTATAAAAGGAGAGCATATTTCAAGCAACATTTTTCCATGGAGGAACCCATTGAGTATTTTCTCATTGCCACAGAGCAGAGAAGTTTTCAATATCTACCTATCCTGAAATCATTGCATGAGGTTTTAAAGAAAAGAGAAATCCAGGATTTGCTGACACACAGTTCGGAAGTGCACAGTAGGTATGAAACTCAAGTACCATTCATTCATGATGGTACAAATTTTAAAAAATTTTGAGGGATGACATTTTGAGGGATGACATTAGAGCAGCAGTGGAAACCTAGTTCAATGGTGAGTCTTTGGTCCATATTGCAAACACAGTGTGTTGCAGTGGCACCAGTTACTCCACTGGAATGATCTTGGCACATGGTGTAACAGGTGGTTGCCAGATTTTGTGGAGCTGATACAGATAGTTGTTATAAATGGAAAAGTTGGCTTCATTGTTAAATGTTTAAATGCTTAGTAAATGGAACATCTGAGAAGCTTTGAGCTTGAGAGGTCAAGAAATATAAAGTCATTGAACCAAGTGAGTTGTCCGACATCTTCCAATGGCAGCATACACAGTTGCTGGAAAGCGGATGGTAAATCTGAAGCGTTTCATTCATTTAGTGTAGACACTCATCGTATTATGTCATCTTTGTGACTTTGCGTACAAAACCTCATAAAACACAGTCAGTTCCATCGCCCATAACGTTGGTGGTTTAATAAAGAAAGGTTTTTTGCATTATTGCATTACCCTATACTTTGGCACAAATAACTTTCATATCCTAGTTTTACTATTATAAAATGCAAAAACAGTCATCTGTAATCTTTGTTGTAATTGAGTGCTTCAAATAGCTTGCACGTTCTGTGACTTCTTTGTGAAATGACTACACTTATCCATAATATATCCAAACAAAGTCTTAAGCGGTTTCAGAAATTTTGTTTGATGTTATTTAAAGGACTCTTACTTTTTGTGGCAAGAAAAGTGTACTTTCCATCATGCAAGCATAAGCATTGTATAATAAGAATTTTCTTTATTTTCTATTTGCTTGGTCAATATAAGCGTACAAGTTCACGGAGAATTTAATGTTTAAGTGATGTGACTAAATGCACTTGCAGTCAGTACAGTGTGTGCAGAATTATTAGGCAAATGAGTATTTGATCACATCGTCCTCTTGATGCATGTTGTTCTACTCCAACCGGTACAGGCTTGAAAGCCTACTACCAATTAAGCATATCAGGTGATGTGCATCTTTGTAATGAGAAGAGGTGTGGTCTAATGACATCAACACCCTATATCAGGTGTGCATAATTATTAGGCAACTTTCATTCCTTTGGCAAAATGGGTCAGAAGAGAGATTTGACGGACTCTGAAAAGTCAAAAATAGTGAGATGTCTTGCAGAGGGATGCAGCACTCTTAAAATTGCCAAGCTTTTGAGGCGTGATCATCGAACAATCAAGTGTTTCATTCAAAATAGTCAACAGAGTCACAAGAAGCTTGTTGAAAAAACAAGGCGCAAAATAACTGCCCATGAACTGAGGAAAATCAAGCGTGAAGCTGCCAAGATGCCATTGGCCACCAGTTTTGCCATATTTCAGAGCTGCAACATCACTGGAGTGCCAAGAAGCACAAGGTGTGCAATACTCAGGGACATGGACAAGGTAAGGAAGGCTGAAAAACGACCACCACTGAACAAGACACACAAGATAAAACGTCAAGACTGGGCCAAGAAATATCATAAGACTGATTTTTCTAAGGTTTTATGGACTGATGAAATGAGAGTGAGTCTTGATGGGCCAGATGGATAGGCCTGTGGCTGGATCAGTACAGGGCAGAGAGCTCCACTCCGACTCAGACGCCAGCAAGGTGGAGGTGGGATACTGGTATGGGCTGGTATCATCAAAGATGAGCTTGTGGGACCTTTTCGGGTTGAGGATGGAGTCAAGCTCAACTCCCAGTCCTACTGCCAATTTCTGGAAGACACCTTCTTCAAGCAGTGGTACAGGAAGAAGTCAGCATCATTCAAGAAAAACATGATTTTCATGCAGGACACTGCTCCATCACACGCATCCAAGTACTCCGCTGCGTGGCTGGCCAGAAAAGGTCTAAAAGAAGAAAAAATAATGACATGGCCTCCTTGTTCACCTGATCTTAACCCCATAGAGAACCTGTGGTCCCTCATCAAATGTGAGATCTACAGGGAGGGAAAACAGTACACCTCTCTGAACAGGGTCTGGGAGGCTGTGGTTGCTGCTGCACGCAATGTTGATCGTGAACAGATGAAGACACTGACAGAATCTATGGATGGCAGGCTTTTGAGTGTCCTCGCAAAGAAAGGTGGTTATATTGGTCACTGATTTGTTTTTGTTTTGTTTTTGAATGCCAGAAATGTATATTTGTAAATTTTGAGTTATGTTGGTTTCCCTGGTGAAAATAAATAAGTGAAATGGGTATATATTTGGTTTTTGTTAAGTTGCCTAATAATTATGCACAGTAATAGTCACCTGCACACACAGATATCCTCCTAAGATACTAAAACTCCAACTTCCAGAAATATTCAGCTTTGATATTTATGAGTCTTTTGTGTTCATTGTGAACATAGTAGTTGTTCGATAATAAAATTAATCCTCAAAAATACAACTTGCCTAATAACTCTGCACACCCTGTATGTTAAAAGGATATACTGGATTCTTATATTTTGGAGCTCCTCAGCACAGCAAGATTTATTTTATATAATATTCAGAATGTGTTGTCTTTGTTTTTGTGTTTTTATTCTTTCTTGGTTTGTTTGTGCACATGGAGTAAAACAGTTTAAAATTAATTTCACTGTGACTTTATAATAAAGTGAGCAAAGAATAAACTTGCTTTTTAATTTAAGTTTAAGTTCATTGTACTAAAGAATATTGAGGTAACAATTTGCATGGACCTTTTTGAGTTAAACAACAAAGTGACAATAAATTAAATAAGTGATTTGACAACTTAAAATCGCCTAAATTTTAGAAGGAAAATTAATTTGAATCAGCACAATTAAGCTTTTTGAGACCAGTCCAAATCATGTTGACCATACTAATCAAATTGAGTTAGTAGAACTATGAAAGTCTCTGGATATATACTTATTAGTAATTAAGTTGCAAGTACTTAATAAGGTGCATGCAAATTGTTACCTCAATTTTTTTATGTTAAGCCAGTGTATTATCTTTTAGAGTGCAGAAACTTCAGCGTGTGTTCTTTGGGAAGCAGGAAAAGCAGTAATGAGAGGGAAAATGATTTCCTTCTCTTCCCATAAGAAAAAGAAGGAAACTTTGAGAATTTAGTTAGAACTCTAGAGATTCCTAGAGGAGCTTGCCATGTCTCCCCAGGAGAACACATTCTAAACGCTATAAGGAAAGCTAAACTTGAACTTAACAAAATAATAGATTATAAAAAAAAAAAAAAAAAAAAAAAAAAAAAAAAAAAAAAAAACCCACACAATTCTTGGCGCAAAGACTTCACTTGGACAGCTTTAAACATGGAAATAAATCTGGAAGATTCCTTGCTAATCAGTTAAAAAAAAAACAAGGAGAAAACAACCATCTTCTCTGTCAGAGATCCAGAAGGAAACATCAGCCACGGCCCTGACAAGATAAATAACACTTTTAGAGATTTCTATCAAACTTTATATAAATCACAACTAAACACAACAGATGAGAATACTGATAAGTTTCTTAGTAACATCAATCTTCCAAAATTAAAACATGAAAATAAAATAACCTTGGATTCACTTCTTTCAGTCGGTGAACTCCATGAAGCTCTCCAGCATTTGCCCAACAATAAAGCTCCAGGTCCAGATGGTCCAGGTCCAGATGACCCAGGTCCAGATGGTTACCCAGCAGAATTCTACAAAGAAATCTGGACAATGCTGGCACCCACTTTCTACAATATGATATTAGAAATAAAGGAAAAACAAAAATACCTTCAAATGAGCCTAGCCAATATTACTCTATACTCTCAGAAAAAAAAGTACCAAGTTGTACCTTTAGGGGTACAATCGCTTGTCACTGGGGTGGTACCCTCAAGGGTACTGTCAGTGTACATCGAACTAAAGGAACTGATTTGTACCCATTTGTTTGTACCTTATTAAGACCAGTATCGTGCCTGTGGTGGCAAGGTTGTACCCCAATTTAAAACAAAAATGTACCGTTTACAGAAAGGGTACAAAGAAGGACTCAACAACACAGCATAATAAAAAGAAATAATTTTACGTGACACACACACAAGTCAATTATGATTCATTTTCCATTTCTTTATTTCATTTTAAGTTTTTCTCAACATTTTACATTTTATGGCAAATATAAATGCAATGCCGAACTTTAACATACAAATGTCATCCACTGAGTAAGTGTCATTTGCCTGAAAGTCCATTTCATTTCCTGGTTTTAGTAAAGTCCATTCTCCATCAACTCGGACTCTGTATGCACAAAAGTGACAGTCATATGATAAAGGAACCAGCATTTTACTGCAAAGGATCCACACGGTGTCTATGTTTAGGATGTACTTGATCTGCCAGAAAAGTGGAACTTCCACTGAGTGCAGCACATCTATCACAAATACATCTCTGATTGCATACTTAACACTGTTGACTGTTACTTCAGACACACGTTGGATATTTCTGTTACTGAAATCCACATTACAGAGGCTTTGATTGACTGTCAGGGCTCTCTGTAGTTCTACAGGTAATGATAGAAATGGAGTGACTGCACTTTTTCCAGGCACCTTTTCAAATTCACCCAGCAAATTCTTTTCAGAAAATTCCCAGCATTGTTTAAACTGATGTCTGTTACTTAGAGTTGTTGCAATGTTAACAAAGTTCCGGCAATGGTGGGCAACAGCCTTAAAATATTGATGCTTGCCCTCAAATCGCATACACCATAACAAGCGTAGAGGTCCATACATTTCAATCAGTCTTGGATAATGGATTAAGTAATGACACTTTGGAGTAACAACATCCCCAAACACATCCTTTATTTTGTGACAGAAATTCTTGAACTAGTAAATCTAATAACAAAAGATTATCTCTTCTCACCTTTGGTGCCATAACAATTTCAGAAATCTCATGACATAATCAAAAAAACATTCCAGTATGTACAAGTAGATGGAACCCGGTGCGCCATTAGGAAAGGCAATAGCTAAAAAGACACCATTTCTGAGATGCAGATCCAGCAACACCAACAGTCTGTAGTCTCTCAGATAATGGCACTGGTTTGTTAGCTTTATCATTTTGGCCAATGCACATTTTATGCAGTTCTTCATTTATCTCTCTTATTGTTGTATGCTTTTCTGCATGAGGTTTGCAAATAACTAATTTCATAACAAGTGGAATTACATCCTCCAACATATCATGCATTATATCAGGTGGTAAAGCTTTGGTTACATCAAAATAATGTAATATGTCAAAAGGAGAGGAACTATATACACCATAAGTTGCTTTATCATCAGGAAATTCTTTTATGCGTGCAAGATGACACTGATGTACTTCAGATGTTCTTAAAACAAATAGTCTTTTCTGAATAAGTTTCATTTCTCCATGAGTTGCCATACAATAGCGACAAACTCTACCACTACTAAATGACATAGTAAATCCACCCATCATGTGAGCTGACAAGTTATCACCTGATAAAGTTGCAGGAGCAGCCTGAATTTTATGCTCAGTTTCATTAACAGTTAATGATAAAACCAACAGTAGAACGTTTTGATCCCAAAGGATTGACAACTTCAAATTCATCTTCATAAAAATGCAGCCTCAGTGCCTTTGGATGGTCTTTTAAAAAAGGGTGTTCTTTGAAAATGTTTCCGTCACAATAGTCGCTTAAAACTCCCTGTCTGTCTCTGGGTTACTCTCACACAAAATTTGATCCAGTACATCTTCATGAGAACAATAATTTTTCAACACTTTATCAATAGGTACATAGGAATAGGAGCCAACTGTATGTCCTACAGAGTTTCTTAATTTATAATGGACAGGTTCTATCATATTGAGCTTGGATTTACAATGGTCTCTCATCATATATGGAGATCGGACAGCCTTTGTTGCTTCATCAAAAAATTCATTAGAATGCATGACACTTTTTAGTTCTGGACTCTTTGAGACATCAAAACCACATTTTTCTAGTTGGTAAGCAATAAAAGCATCATAGTTCTCTTTGAAAAAACACATCAAAAAATTTACGTCATCCACCACCTCCTGTTGTACAGATAGTGGTAGGTGATTTTTTTCTCGACATTTTAGAATGAACTTGAAAAGATTTTCTTTGAAATTGGTTAAAAGTTCATCATAGGATGGAGGGTTTTCTATAACTATTTCTGTCTCTTCTGTCAAATGTTCAGAGTCCTCATAGACCATCTCATCATTGACTAGCACACTTTCACTGCCATTACAATCATTTTGAGGATTTAAAACTTTGTCTCTGTGTTTTCGATACACATGTCTCCGGAATGATTCAAATTTGGTAAATGTAGACTGGCAATCATCTAGTCCACATGTGATATTGAAGTTGGCTTGTGGGCATGAATAAGTCCGATGTGATGAATTAGTTATATCAAGGTAAATGCTCTCCTGGAGCATTTGGAGCACTGGTAGGGATGTGGCATATTGGAGTTAATAAAGGAGATTAATTTTTCTGGTAACAGTTATTGGCAGAGGTTTGTCACCATCCTCAACAATTCTAGCAATGTACCTCTGGAGGAATATCAGTGTGTTCTTCAGGTGTCTTGGGTAGGCCAGGTTGAAGACAAAGTATGCGCAAGGAACGGCAGAGATGATCCCTTCCTCGTTTGTTTCTACGCGACATACCTCACATCATCTGCTTTTACAATGTTTGGCTCTCTCTTCGTGAAGGCCATTTTCCAGTCTTGACTGGTCAGGTGAATTGTTGGTAGGGAGATCACACTAAAATCAAATGAGAAGAAAGTAAAATTTACTACACTAGAGTTGAAAAGTTAATTAAGTAGTTAATAATTAATCTACTTTAGAGTGTTCAGTAGAAATTAGGGTTAATAAAATAGTAAAACTGAAATTAATGTATGTTTTCGCAATTTGTTTTAATAACTACTACAGACATTCAGACATAAGAATACTTCAATAGCATTTTGTTGTGTTTTGGATTAAGTTTAACATATGTCTTGCAAGTTACACATACCTCTCCAAGAGTGATAAAGAGGTTGATGTTCGCCTTGGAGGATGTAAGGGAAAAATTAGGGCTGCTCTGAAGTCAACACCTGCAAGAGACACAATACATTAAGTTCTAAACAATGTTTTCATGCTTGCAGTTTCTGACAATGAATTTTGAATGTAGACAAAACCGGAGACCAAGCAATAGGGTTAAGTTGACAAAAAAGGTTGGTGTCTGAATTTGGTTATATTAGAAAAAAGAAAATACAGACATGGGCAATAAAACCTTATATGCACCTGCTGTTACACAGGACTCCTCCAGAGACAGGGGCAGGTTAAACATCCTTTATTTAACAAACAGGGATATACTGGAAGAGGTCTTACTATGACAGAACTGAGGAGTAGATCAGAGGGACGGAACCATGGAATGGAGTAGGGGTGAGTCCGACTGTGTGTAGGTTAAGGTCCGACAAGGAGTGACTGAACTGGTGGAGTATTAAGGACCGGAGAGTCATGGTGAACAGGTGTGGCATGTTGACAATGATTACTGATGAGGCGGATGAGGAAACAGGTGTGAGGATGAGGGAAGTGAGGAGTGAGATGGAGGAGTGGGCAGGACAGGGGAGTGCTGGAGGAGTGGCAGGACAGACTGTAACACCTGCTAACTTCTTCAGCGAGAGCCTCCTCTCTTGCCTCAAGGTAGACCGGGTAAACGGAGATTTCCCTTTAGCCGGTTAAGCACTTTCGGACGATGCAGACAAAGCCTTCATCGAATCGTTGTCGCACCTTTCCCATTGTTGGATGGATTTTACATCTATTTCATCACAGAGCTGCAAATGAACAATATTTCACTTTCCTAATTTTGTCAGATTACAAATAATTTATAAAGGATTAACTAATCTCTTGTTCAGTACAGTCAGAGAAAGTTGTAGAAATGTTGGACAGTGAGGGTTATTATTTAGACTTGAATCAATTTTGAAAATATTTTCTCTATATCTGAAAGACAAATGTGTTAATAAAAAATATCTTTAAAAAAAATAAAGAAAAAAGCCTCAAACAGGGCTCAGTAGGTGCTGATTGTTATTTAGAAATGTTGTGCATATATTTAAAACTTTTCAGGCAGTAATCCATTAAAACCAAAGGGTATAACTTAACATTGGTTCCATTCATGTGTGGATGTATCCTTATAGACTGAATTTGTCTAGAATAGCATATTCCACAACCTTCTTGTCACACTTACTCCTTTAGATGTCCTTAAGAAAGGGTATTTCTTTAGAGTGTCAGCCAGAGGTCATGCCATCTGCAGTCTCCTTTCTTCGGCCATGCAAAGGGTTTGCAATCATGCGATCCTGTACAATCCTTGCGTCTGGCTGCACTTTCTGATACTGGCTGTGCAGGATCTTAACGTGAGCCTCAATGGAGGAAGGATCCTCACCCAAACATTTGGTGCCTATAGTGGAAACAAAGAGTTTTAAACTACAATACTAAACTATCTAGTTGGCTTAAGAGCTCTTGGTCTGCTACTCTTAAGAGCAAAGCAAAGCAAAAGTTTTTTTTTTTTTTAAGATTGCTCAATTTCTTTTGTTTTAAAATAAAGGGTTAAATAAAAGACAAACTATCAGTAAAATGGCTAAATCTAGTTGACAGAGTAATGCAAAAATCAGAACTGATGAGAATAACTGTATAGAGGATGGATTAGAAGCACTGCGTGCGACAGAACATTATCATCAAAAGGAAAATGAAAATCATAACCTTTCAAAATAAAACTTCAAATTTAAATGGGAAAAGTTACATACTAGAAAAGACACCAAGGTAACGATTTCAGCACACTTAAAAAAAAAAACATGAGCTGTACCCACTGACCTTAAAAACCGATTTCTCTGACTTGTTCTTGCAGATTCAGATGGTTACTTGGATTTCATGTGCCCAAATTTCTCCTTAGTAATGTCTCACTTCATCGTTGTCACACAAGGGTGCACGCTGTAAGTTTGAATTTACGCTTCAGAGACATTGTGCCATGTGTGCTGATTGAAACAAAAAACACCCATTCATAAGAGAACTCACTGTACATTGACAATCCCAACAGTGTCACAATTACTACATCTTATTTTTATCTGTACAAGACAATGAACATGTACTTTTTAATGTAGACATTTGTGTGAAACACACCCCTGGATGTTTTTAATATCACCAGCAATAAAAATCCTAGCATGTACATTTGTGTGCATTTTGAATTTCACTTACATAACCATTTCCCTCGAGGTCCTGGAAAGGATACTTTAAAATTAATGTCTTTACAGCTTGAACATATTCTGCATTTGTGGGATACCTACAACATAAAAGGAAGATCAAAATGCACTAAACCACAAATTAATAAAGTGCTGACTCCTAAGATGTATCATTGATTTGGGAGTTTAAATAACAAACTGTAATTTAGGATACAGGTCCAGTTAGGGCGACCAACATAACAGTAATCAAACTTACATTGTATACTGTGACAACAGCTTCATAGAGGACTCTGATTATTGTGTGTCTATCCTTTGGGTTTTTTTTGACATGGCTCTTTCTTTTCAGGTTTTGTTTGCAGATGTCCAGGGGAATGTTGGAAGCCTCAAAGTAGCCGGATAGTCTCACACCTTTTCAACTGCTGTAAGGCAAAAACAAAAAGTATTGCTATTGGGTGAAAATTAACAATTTCTCATTGGTCTCTTTAAGACTTGTCACAAAACCAAAACTTAAAACTTGATACTGACACTAAGGCTGGTGCTTGACAGTCGACACTATTAAGGATTTTTTTTTCATATATCATTCAGGAACAACACAGAAATACCACAATCCAAACAATACCATCATAATTAGATTAATAACTGTTAGTAAAAAAATGTAACACTGTAAAGTAAATGTTAAAGAATGATGCAATAATGAATATATGTTCATGGAAACAATGATAACAGGGTATAACAAGATAATGTCAACTTCTTCACCCATTTACCTGGATGTTGCTGAAGGAGTGAAATACTGCCATTTGTCTGGAGGGACATCCTCTAAAGTCAGTGTAATTACTGACTCTTTTTGCTTTAACACAAAGTGATTGAATTTAACCTACTTCTTGAAAGATCTTTGAAACAGGAATCCAACCATGCTCTCTGTGAGACCGCAGTCAACTGTGTCACCGTCCACATCATTGTCTGAAAGAGTACAGGAGAAGATGTAGATTAAATTGTTGCATATATTGTTAAAGAGAAGGTCAAACTAAAATGTTTACTTTATGCATTGCTGAACCACTGCATATCGTCTGCCTGTGTAGAAAGGTCAGTTGTGTATAAGGGCTATTCTACCAAATTTGTGCAAATTGCTGTCCCACATAAAAAAAACTATTTAACAAAACAATTAAAAATTCAGACCTTCAACATTTACTAAGATTATGGTATTATCTAGTTAAACACAAGACTGTAACTCGATAATAATTAAGCCAAATATATAGAAATCATCATTTATGCTACCTTCCTAGGTACTTTCTATTGGGAAGTAGTTTGTCCCAATCTCTAAGCCCTAAATTTCAACTCATGAAAATAATACTTAAAAGAGTTTGTAATTTTTTCCAATGGTGTATTTTAAAACATATGTTTGGTTTATTTTAAACAGAATGTAAAATATTTAGATTCATTTTGAAATTGTTTTTAAAATGACAAAAGCATGCTTTAAAAAAATGGTGTCCCACACTTTTATGTCACAACCGTAACACAAGTCATTTTGCATCATGGGTGGAGCCTAGTGTTAGGTCAGACACCTGAAGTTCTGACAGGAAGTCAAACTGCATCCCTGTCCCTCATGTTGCATAGTGAGTGATTACCTCTCATCATTTTTAAGTAAATGTGTTCCAAAGTCTGAATATCAGTATGTTACATTAATAACTGTCACAAACCGTACACATATTATCTGCAATATAAGTACACTTTTGGGGGCTCAAACCAAAAAGTTAATTTTTGTTGTGTGTACAACTGTTCAAAACATCTGTGCTAGCCATTTACTTGTTAGCATGTTTGAGTTATGCTAGGAACAAGCTAAAATAAAATGTCACAACCGTAACAAACTGTAACGTTACAGTTGTGACAACTTGTAATGTTCCACATAATTAAGGCAATGTTGATCATTATTATTACAATATACTCTTCAAACATAATAATATTAAAAATATATTTGATTTGTAAAACACATTTCATTCTTAAAAGTGCTAAATAATGTTTAATATGATAAACATGATGATAATGCTGACTTATGTTTCACGTTATACAGCTAAGCTGGGAGAAAGTGAGCAGTAATGCTAAAAGAACATAAAAAGAGTGGAGTCAGAGAGGGTGAGAGAATACAGAAAAAGATTGAGGGAAGACCCAGAGAAGTACGAAGAATATTTAAAGAAGGGAAGAAAACGAAACAAGAAACGAAAGGAAGAAGGATAGGTCAAATCTATCAGTGATTTATCTGACAGGGAGGCAAAGGAAGGTCAGACGATCATGGCGAAAACAACAGCAGCATCACAGGGTATTGGTGAAAAGTCAAAGAGAGATGGAGAGATTGTGCACAACTTCCACGCCACCTCCCACACCCCTCTGCCCCGCCTTCTGCCATGTCTTCACCCACACCTCCCCAACTTCCACATGTTTCTAGTGAGATTGTTACTCCACGCACTTCCTATGAGATTCATAAGAGACGTTCTGTAATGCGTGGCCACAGAAAAATAAAGACCCTTGAGCTGAAGATTAAAGAACTTGAACTGAAAAAAAGAAAAATATAGAAACGGGGCTATAGATCGTGTATGAATCGAGAGAAGTCAAAATGGTTCCCCAAGATCAAAAAACTCAGAAGGAAGTAAGGAAGCACAGAGTTCCTGTGCATATCAGAAAGACCCTTCTTTTTTCATAACACTAGGCAGCTCCCACAGAGTGATCAACAAGACTGCAGACAACCCACATCTAAAGTTCATATCGATCAGAAAACTGCCCCCAACACAAAACCTTAAACCTAGTCAAGACATAGTCATATTTGTTTTAGTTGTTTTAACTGTCATGTTGCAGTAGATGCGCTACGAGGTTGAAGTAATGTAAAATAAATGACTCTTCAATAGTAAATAACCTCATTTTATTGATTAGAAACATTTGTGTTTGTAAAATTCACATTAAAAAGGCTTGTTATGAGTTAAAATTAAGCAATAATGTTAGGGGAATAATGCAACCTTGCAAACATAATACTGTGGTCATGACCAAAACAGTGCAGTCACTACCGTAACAGTGCTGTCACTACCGTAACGCTGACTGTTTTGTAAAATAAAATATTTGAGTCATTAAATAACATTTTATGATAACTGCTGGTTAAATGTAAATTCAATTTAACAACTAATTTACTCTGAGATCTCTATGATCAGTGTAATTTATTTTACAAAAAAAGATTGCATTTAAATTTTAATTAAGTCTTAGAAGTAAACTTCAAAATTTGGTTTAAAAAAATTGTTTTAATTTATTTAATTGTAAAACCCTTCATGAAAAATTTCTAAAAATATTCTTCAGAGGATGTATGGACACACAATATTAACAGATTATATAATGATTTTTATTGCAGTGTGTGTCTATGTTACGGTAGTGACACCTTTCAGGAGTGGAAAAACATTTCAAGAACAGACAGACATTAATATATGAAATTTGACTGCACCTTTACTAGATATGTACCATAGAAATATGGTGCAATATATGTAATGGACAAGGTTTTTGGAAAAAAACATCTTTTTAAAATATGTTTCCAACTCTGGACTTTGCACGAATTCTGTGGAATGGGCCCATAAATGTTAGTTAAATTAATGAAAGTTGAACAAAAAAGCAGCTTTACACTTGAAGAAGGTTGAAATTTACTTGTTGAAAACCAGCAGACAGAAAGAGCTCTGCATTAAGTAGGTCAGAGGTCAGCTGCATGCGCGTTGTCATGACAACGGCGAAGCTGCTGACAGGGAGCTGAGGTGACAGGAGGGCAGAGAAACTGAACCTGCTTGTTTTTGAGGCCTCAGAACTTCTCACACGCTGTGAGAAAATCATTAGAGATCAAAATAATTCTTTCACTGTGATGCTTTCAGCTAAACAATTTAGATAATTTATTTTTTATACTAAAAGTATGCTAAAGTTCTTAAAGCTGAAAGAGGTGGAAGTTTTTCAACCAGTGGAACATTCCGCTATTCGTTTCTATGGCAAAAAAATAAAGTTTAAATGCTAAATATTTTAAAACGTATAACAGTTATGAAGTTGAAAGATGGACTAAGCACACATCTCCTGGACGAGCTGAAACGTTTTGATACTGAAATTGTGGAAATAGGTGGAAGATAGCTGAAGTTACAAGCATTCACACAATAAATTAACTGCTGTATTTTACTCAGCTTAGTGGGATTCGCTAATATAGCTATCTGATATAAGCGTCGCTAGCGAATCCATTGCTTGGCAGGCTCTCACCATTCCGTTCTAATTGCTGGCTTTCCTTTGCTCTCTACGTTCTGATTTGTACATTTAAAAATGGCGCGATTTGTCAACTAACCTGAATAAGATAAGCTAAGCAACTGAAATCAACAGAACTTACTCAAGCTTAAATGCTAAAAAGTAAAGAAGCACAAAACGAACAGAAAACTAAAGAGACTATTATGATGTGTAAACACTTTAATGTTAGCGCATTGACTAGCATTAGTGCGCTAACGTTAGCAAGCTAACCTATATTGATGTTTTGCAGACACGTGACAATATCATGTGACCGCGCCATAGTGGACGGCAAGAGACAAACGCGGAAGTCGCAAGGAAAACATTAGCAAGAGTTGATATTCAGTGAATAAGACAATTAATCACAACCAAATAGATTTCTGTGATGTCGGTCACATTGTCAGATGCTGTGAGTCACCTTGAAGGTGTTCATAAAAAACGATACGTTGAGAAGTTGGCCGTGGCAGGTTTGAATTTTGATCCATATCTTTTGTCAGCGGAGGCTGGTACAGATTTAGTGAAAGCGGCTAGCCTTCAGGATTTTACCCCTCATGACCTGTATCACTATGTGATAAATGGGATCTCGCCATACACCGGCGCCGATTTTAAGGCAAATAAAAGCCATCGATGCTTATCAGTTTTTCGTTGCTGGCTGGGGGACATCGACACGGTGCTACTGCACTAATGGCAGAAATTACCTGATCATGGGAAAGGTAAGACATCAGCTAATGTTATCAATCCACAACACATTGGCTAACAAAATGTAGTTGGGAACTGAATATACTTGTATGCCACGGACCCAGAAATATTATTAAACACTATCAAAACACATCAAAACAATCTACTGATCAGACTTATTAAACTGTTGTCAGAATGTTGTAATTATGTCATACTAGTATGGGGGTATTTTTCTATCTTTAATCAAGAGCACAATTGTTTGCTTTGAGAGCAAGATTTCTGGTTTTCACACTCAAATATCATCCTGCTCGCTCTCAAAACTCTGCTCTCACACTCAGAAAGTCCCCTCTTGCTTTCAAATATATCGTTTCTTCCTTTCAAAACTCTGCGCTCAGACTTGGTCTCTTTCCCTCACACTCAGACACTTTCTCTGCACACTCAAAACTTCTGCTCTTGGATATTTTTCCTCTCTCTTGGGTTGCAGAAAGAGCTGTCTGTCAAACCTCCTCCAGCCAATAGAATACGAGCTAATTTGAGCAAATCGTCCTCACCTTCTTCAGGGTGCGCTTGTTTTACTTGACACAGTGACTCCACACTCTTAGTCCACATTTTGTTTGAATATAAACTAGTTAGTAGTGACTAATTATCATTTTATGTTTTGTATAACAGTTTCTCATTAATAAAACAAATAAGTTGTTTCTAATAGTTTTCTACATTGTGCAGTGTAATAATAATGATTAGCAAAGAAAACTCAAACATGTTACGTTTCTGTCAGAGGGGGCGGGGCTATTTTCAAAACTCAACATATCCCCGACCGCAAAGGCTCAGGGAGATACAGATTCAGCTGAAATTTAACCTTTTCTTTTATTGCTGTGCTATAAATTTGAGGTTTCTGCTTCAATTCATGTGTCATGTTAACAAGTAGACAATGTCATAAAGTTCGTGCCCTCTTTGAATTTTAAATTTGGTACCATGAATGCAAAGGACAGTACAGGAAAAAGAAACCACCACCAAGCATCTAGTTTATACTGTGTAATGATTATGGTAAAGAATAGTTATAGGCATTGTTCAGTTTAAAGTTGTACTTGTTGTAGTTTTAGATGCGGTCAGTGAGAATAAGCATCTACAAGTTATCTTCTATTTGTGTCAAAGGTCAGTGAAAATACTGAACAGCATATGTAAATATAAGCAAAATTCAGTTAAAACTACTGGAGGCGGGTAGTAGCAACGGGTTGCCACAATATTTTCTAGAAAACTGAAACTAATCCAGGATTAGAGTGCAGGTAAGTTAACTTCTTTATTTTTTATTTGATCAATTTAATCTGGTAGGCTAGATGTTACTGGCAGCCTGCTAGTTGCCAAACAATGCTTATCTGCTTCGACTTTGTGAAAGTCAAAGCTTGCTAGAAATTTTCGTGGAAACCTGTTGCCTCTTAAACCATTCCAGTTTCACAAATGCCGAAACATTTCAAGTTGTATCAACATGACCAGCCATTAGAATCTAAAACCCATTAGTTAACCTATCTAAATTTCTTTACACCTCTAGTAGTTTCAACTGAATTCTCTTATATTGGATTTACACATCACTGCTGTCGGGCAAAAACTTTCTATCTCCAAAACTGTCATTTTTCCAAAATATGAAAAAAACGGAATGGTTTTGTAATAACAGGACATAATGCCATCAAACTTTGTATTATGTTTTAATCATATATCTTTGGTTAAATATTTGTAAAACAACAGACAGACATAGAGGGTGACCAATAGTACTGACTTATCAAGGAAAACAAAAATCACAAATTTTGGAGATATGAGGTTTGCACCCGACAGCAGCGACATGCTGTTTAGTATTTTCACTGACCTTTGACACAAATAAAAGAATAACTTGTAGATGCTCATTCTCACTGATGCATCTAAAACTAACAACAAGTACAACTTTAAATTGAACAATGCCTATAACTATTCTTTACCTTAATCATTACACATTATAAAACTAAAAGCTGGTGGTGGTTTCTTTTCCTGTACTGTCCTTTGCATTCATGGTGCCAAATTTAAAATTCAAAGAGGGCAGAACTTTATGACATTGGTCTACTTGTTAACATGACACATGAATTGAAGCAGAAAACTCAAATTTATAGCACAGCAAATAAAAAAAACGTTAAATTTCAGCTGAATCTGCATCTCCCATGAGCCTTTGGCGGTCGGGATATGTTGAGTTTTGAAAATAGCCCCGCCCCCTCTGACAGAAACATAACATGTTGAGTTTTCTTTGCTAATCATTATTATTACACTGCACAATGTAGAAAACTATTAGAAACAACATATTTTTTTTATTAATGAGACACTGTTAGACAAAACATAAAATGATAATTAGTCCACTACTAAATAGTTTATATTCAAACAAAATGTGGACTAAGAGTGTGGAGTCACTGTGTCAAGTAAAACAAGCGCACCCTGAAGAAGGTGAGGACAGATTTGCTCAAATTAGCTCGTATTCTATTGGCTGGAGAGGTTTGACAGACAGCTCTTTCTGCAACCCAAGAGAGAGGAAAAAAATATCCAGAGAGCACAAGTTTTTGAGTGCGCAGAGAAAGTGTCTGAGTGTGAGGAAAGAGACCAAGTCTGAGCGGCAGAGTTTTGAAAGGAAGAACGATATATTTTGAAAGCAGAGGACTTTCTGAGTGTGAGAGCAGAGTTTTGAGAGCGAGCAGGATGATATTTGAGTGTGAAAACCAGAAATCTTGCTCTCAAAAGCAAACAATTGTGCTCTTGATTAAGATAGAAAAATACCCCCACATACTAGACCTAACATAATATAATCATGGCTTTTCTGTTATTACAGGTTCATCATAGTCAATCACTGTCTGAAACCCAACTTAAGCCATGGGTATCTGTAAAGAAGGACGGGACTGTTTTTATGTGGCCACTTTACTTGCAAAGCAGGCCTGGTGAGGTGTGCTCCCACATTACAGCCTTGCTATATGCTTTAGAGTCAGCAGTTAAACACATGGAGGATAAAAGCTGCACTGATGGGCCCAAACAGTGGGGACATCCTTCTGTGAAAACAGGAAAAGGTCTGTTTGAAGAAGGATCAGGAATTGATTTCTCAAATCCTGCAAAGCATCGTTCATGTTTGGACCAAAAAATCCTTTCTGGTCCATCAGCAAAAAAAGCCACCAAAGAAGAAACAGACCAATTCTACAGTGACCTGGACAAGGCATCCCAAAAGATGACCGAGAAAAGTGGTCTCCTACATATTCTACCTCAGTACTGTAATCATTTTAAACCGAAAGTGGTATCTCTGGGTCTACCACAGCCTCTGACAGAGTTATACAGTCCTGAGCACTGGAAGCTGTCCCAGCCTGACCTCATGAAAAAATGTGACACTGTCTTCAACGACGTGACACTGTCTTCAACGACATGAAAATCATACCACAACAGGTACACCCATCAGTTTATATCCCAAATGACCACACTTCGTATCAATGTGCAATGTCATTCATTTTATATTTAATTTTTATTTGAATGTTGTAGGCAGTAAAAATTGAGGAAGAAACGCGACAACAGGGAAATGTGTAGGCTCTGGTACGATATGAGAGCTGGTAGGGTGACAGCCTCCAGGTTCAAGGCAGCTGCCAGGACAGACCCTGCAAATCCATCCAAGTCCCTGATAAGGCAGATCTGTTACCACCGACTTATGCAGGTTTTCTTCTGTAGCTACAAGGCATGTGTGACTCCAAATGACACAAAAGAGTAAAGAAAATAGTTAGTTGGACAGGGTGTTCCATCAGTGGGTATCTGTAAAAATATAATGACATCTTCTGTTTCTGAATTTAGAGAATTAACATGTGTTTTTTTCCTGTTTGTCAGATGGGGATGTGAACACGAACAAAATGCCAGAGAGACATACAAGTCTTTAGCTTCACAACAGCATCAAGGCCTGAGTGTTTGTGGCTCAGGTCTGCACACTGACCCTTCACGTCCCCACCTCGGAGCATCTCCAGACTGCTTGGTTTCCTGCACCTGTTGTGGCAGTGGTGTCTTGGAGATCAAGTGCCCACACTGTGCCAAAGACACTGGAGTCCTCAGTGCAGCTGAAAACCAGCATTTCTACATTCAGAACATAGATGGTCAATATGAACTTAACAGGGAACACCAGTACTACTACCAAGTGCAAGCCCAGTTGTTTGTGACTAACAGGAAGTATTGTGATTTTATGGTGTGGTCTGCATCTGATTGCTTCTTACAGAGAATTTTGCCTGATGCTGAGCTTTTTACAGAAGCAAACCAAAAAGTTTAAACCTTTTTTAAGCCAGGAACTTTGCCAGAGTTTTTAGCTAAAAAGTATACATATCCACATGGTCAGACATCAGAGAGTACCCATCAGGCCACAGATGACTAAGTATGTGTTCTTGTCAGTGGCAGATGTCAATCAAATGTGTTTATTTTTATTTTATTCTGTGGAGGAATCAATTTAGATTTTATACATCCGTTTAATGTTTTGATGTGTAAATACTCTACAAGTCCAGACACCTTGATTCAACTCTTTTCGAATGAAAATGATCTGGATAACGGAGAATCTTCATCGACGATGTGTAAATAAATACAAATAAGAGCAATCTGTTTCATTTGAAATTATTTTAATAGATTTGCAAACATGTACTCTGTACAGCCTGTGTGACACTGTTAAATATCATTGTGGTCTGAAAATTAAATGACTATGTATCTATCTTTTGCATCAGATGAACTGATTTAAAAATCATTACATGACAATGTTGTTGTAGAAATCCCTAAGAACCAGAGAAAATGAGTGAGATGAACTCTTCACTCTGATGATTTCATTCCATATATTGTGGCTTAAAATTATTCAATCAACTGGCACCACTGAGGGACAGAGATTGGTAAGAGCACATGCCACTCTGACTGTTTTGACCAGAGTGGTGTAGTCTGTACCATCCTTCTGCAGGACTGTAATAGGCACAGGTCCCTGCAACATCTTATATTTTTGTTCGAGCTTGGCCAATTACTCTTTCCACAATGTATGCAGACAGCTGCCAGCTTTCGTGAGTCCTCAAGTTCCACAACACCCAGCTGTTTTTGCCTCGTGTAAAGGCTTGGTGTTTCCACCCTTGCACAGTATAGCCCCACCTGATCCTGAATGGTAAAACCCCGGTCAGCCAGGATCAAGTCTCGTGGGAGGAGTTTGTCCAAAAACCACTGTTCACAGTGATATGCTGGTCCAGTTGTCTGCCCCACCCCAGCCCTTAGATATAAAAGATATCACCCTTGAGGTGTAGTGCTAATTAGGTACTTCATAGTGTTATGTGACTTATATTGTGAGTATGTTTGTGCTCTTGCCTTTAAATCCTTTGGTTTTTCAGTATTTATCTCAAAACAGTCAATGATTGCCATGCATCTTTTAAAAGACTTACGAAAGCACATTGGCAGGGAGGTCTGCACATTTTCACACTCAGGCCATACCACAGAAACAGGCACAAGTCGTTCATTTAAAATATTAAAAACATTTGTAAAAACGTTAGAAAACTGTAGATGTGTGTGCCCCAATTAAATATGACAAAAATGTAAATGACACATTAAGTTTAAGTTTAAGGAATGTCAACATCAGTTGCTGCAAAGCATGTCAAATGTGACATGTTACTGAGTGATGGCTTCCATAAAATTGAAAACTGCCATCAGCACCTGAAAATTAGGCAAGCCAGTCAGAGCCTTCACCTTCTCATCTTGTTTTCAAAACTGTTTTGTTCAAACAGGTCTAAACACCTGATTTTCTCCTTGAGTTCAGTGTTCTCTTTCTGCAGTTGCTGACACTCAAAAAGTAAGGATGATATGTCTTCAGATGAACATCTCAGTCTGACACATCACACTGCTGGATAATGAGGCTTGGCAGTCACCAATGACAGCATCTTCATCAGCAATCTCATCTTCATGGCCATCATCTTGTAGGCCTATGATAGTGTATCCTTGTCCATAGACAGTTGTTTTGCTGCTTGCCTGTGTTCTCCCTCCTGCCATCTTCCCTCTTCTTCATTGCTTCCCTCCGCTGAAAATTATTAAGATTTGTAATTGCTTTTCTCTTCTGTGGTGACTTGGTGTGTGCAAAAACTGTGGCACATAATTTGGAGACAAAGGATTGTCGCTTTTCTGACCTGGAATAAGAGATCCATAGATAGTTATTTGTCAGCTGCTCTCCAGACCATTGCACTGGCCATATCAAGCTGTTCTCTTAAGGTATACCCACAGTATCTCCTGAAAGCTCACTGATAGGGTTCATCCAGTTACTCTATAATTATTACCACAATATTTTATATTTTAACACCCCTGTACATTTGAATATGCAGTGGTGGAACATGTTGTTTAACATGTGCACTGTGATAAGTGGTAGCTCATGAAGTTAGCAGTAAGTAAGTAGCATAAGTTGTTGGCTCTGCTAAAGGTGGGCTATCTACATATAATTAATTGCACATATACCAACTTAGCATTGTCGTTTTTTACGGTCTCTATCATAAATGTGATTTAGAAACAAGTATATACACACTTAACTCACCATTTAAAAAATGTTCGCTGCATAGTCTTGACAGAGCAGTTGGTTCCCAAACTTTACGATTTATAGCTACGATCCACTGGCTTCTTCGCACTGGATTTTTAGGAATCCTGTAAAAGGATATCCCTGGCTTGTGGCCTTGTCTGTTGGTGCAGCCCACAGCACAACACGAAATTACCATTTTTACTTTTTATTAGGTAACAACATTCCTTATAAGATGTCGTCCATTGAAATTCCCGCACTTCCGTCATCCAGCATCAACGCGCGTGTGCGGAAGTGACGTAAGGTGCAAATCGTCTATCAGCAGGCATGTTTGAAAGACTATGCTTACCTCTGGACCGCTGTGCTTCAGCCTCAGTCATGTCAATTCATCTGCTTTCAGTTTTTGTAACAGTTCCTCCGTTGAATGGCCCAGCTAGTGACATGCAAAATAGCCGGCTCCTTTCACGGGTCCGTGGAAAGAGTCGAGGCAAATTGTGGACTGTTGACTCTGTTCTGGTCATGAGTCAATCACTGTTAGCCATTTGAAACACAAACCAACCGAGAGGCGCACTGAATTTGTAAAATGCACTCACTCCAACCCCTCTAAGCTGCAGTTTTTTTCTTTCCTTCTTTAGTGAAAATGATTTAAACTATTGCCTCTTGTCCTTGTGAAAAAAAATGCTTGATAAATAGATTATTTATCTGACAGAATGGGTAATATAAACTTGTTAAAATGAAGTGTGTGTTATTTTTTTTAAACAACAGATTTTTTCAAATGGCGTGTTATGATTCATATAATTACTAGAAATAGAATAGGAATCTAACTTATCCACTTAAACTATTTCACTGATAAAAATTGAGGTAACAAATTGTTTCCCACAAAGCCAAAAATCTATATGGAAAAAAAGTTTATCCTAAAATTGTACCCCAATATTTAACAAAAAAGGTTCTTTTTTGTACCATTTAGTGCTTTGGAACATCAGTGTACCTTACGGGGACTCAAAAAGGCACAAATAGTTACTTGAGGTCCAGTTATGACCCTCAGAGGGTAGATAGATCCATAATGTACCTCAAGGGACAGAAATGTCCTCCTACAGTACCCTTATTTCTGACAGTGTACTATTAAAACCAGGAAAGACCCGACACTTCCACCCAGTTACCGTCCAGTTTCATTAATAAATGTAGATTAAATTAAAATAATCAGCAAAGCTCTGGCCAGAAGGATAGAAAAAATAACCCCTCTAATAATACATCCTGACCAAACAGGCTTTATTAAAGGTAGACATTCCTCTACTAACAATGCGTAGATTAATTAACATCATAGATTATTCTATTCTACATAATCTGGAATCCACAGTCATTTCCTTAGATGCAGAAAAATCATTTGACCGAGTAAAACCGGAAATTTTTATTTGCAACATGAAAACAAATTTGGGTTTGGGTCATCTTCGTAGACTGGATAAAAATATTATATAACAATCCAAATGCATGTGTGAAGACCAATGATCAAACTTCTCCAAGCTTCTGTTTGCAGAGAGGAACCAGACAGGGCTGCCCCCCTTTCTCCTTCACTCTTTGCTATTTTTATTGAACCCCTAGCTGCTGCCATAAGACAAAATAAAGAGATTAAAGGAACCCATGCCAAAAATATAGAACATAAGATAAGTCTTTATGCTGATGATGTATTACTTTTCCTCCAGAAACTCACCAGCATCTCTCCCCCAGACAATCACACTTATTAACACATTCTCATTAATATCTGACTACTCTATTAACTGGTCCAAGACTATTATTATGCCCACCAACTGTGACTGACATACCATACCAATACTAGAATGCAGTCTGGAAACATTAGATATTTAGGCATAAACATTTCCCCCAGGTTATCAGAACTAACAAAGCTAAATTATGTCCAGCTACTTAAAACAATAGAGGATGATCTCTCACGGTGGAGGCACTTACCCATATCACTCATCGGGAGGGTTGACACACTTAAAATGATGGTTCTACCTAAAGTAAACTACCTTTTTTCAATGATACCCACTAAACATCCTCCAGTTTGTTTAAGTCACTAGACTCACATATATCTACATTTCTATGAAAAAACAAGCCATCACGTATCAGTCTAAAAACTCTACAACAGACTAAAGATAGAGGTAGATTGGAGCTACCCAACTTTAATCACTTTTTCTTAGCTAACAAGCTGCAGTATATCTCCAAATGGCTTAAACCTAGCAGTCTGGATGAATCATGGTTAGATGTAGAGCAAGCATTGTGTGAGGATCTGGCTATCTCTGACCTATTCTATTCTACAGTCATTTAGCAGACGCTTTTATCCAAAGCGACTTACATTTGAGAGTAAGAAAAACACAAGCAATATCAACTTGGGCATAAGTGCATGATTTCATCACATAATATCACCTTGGGCATAAGTGCACACAGCTTCTTCAGTACTTGGTTGAGCCAAAGAGCTGGACAAATCTTTCTAACTCATTTAGTTAAGCTAAGTGTGGAAATGCTCCTTAAACAACTGAGTCTTTAGCTTGCTCTTAAAAGTGGATAAGGACTCTGCGGATCGGACGGAGTTTGGTAGATCGTTCCACCACCGGGGAACAACAGAGGAGAAGAGTCTAGCTACTGATTTTGTGCCACGTTGTGGTGGGAGCACTAGGCGTCTTTCGCTGGCAGAGCGTAGCTGTGGAGAGGGAGTGTAGCTCTGGATTAAGGAGTGAAGGTAGACCGGAGCCATTTGGGTTACTGTTTTGTAAGCCAGAAGCAGAGCTTTGAATTTGATGCGTGCTGCAACTGGAAGCCAGTGAAGAGCAATTAGCAGTGGAGTGACATGAGCTCTTTTGGGCTGGTTGAAGACCAGACGTGCTGCTGCGTTCTGGATCATCTGCAGAGGTTTAACTGAGCATGCAGGCAGGCAAGCCAGTAAGGAGTTGCAGTCAATGCATGAAATGGCCAGAGCCTGGACCAGAAGCTGGGCCATGTGTTCAGTCAGGTAGGGTTTGATCCTCCTGATGTTGTAGAGAGCAAATCGGCAAGAACGAGCAACCGAGGCAACATGGTCCTTAAAGGTCAGCTGTTGTCTACCATGACGCCAAGATTCCTGGTAGAAGACGTAGGCACTAGTGTGATTGAGTCAAGCTGCACGCTTATCTGTGCCGGTAAAGAAGGATTGGCTGGAAAGACAATAAGCTCAGTCTTGGACAGATTTAGCTGAAGGTGGCGATCCTTCATCCATGCGGAGATATCAGCAAGGCATGCTGATATTCGCATTGAATATCATTGGGAAAGAAAGGAAAGCTGAGTGTCATCTGCATAGCAGTGGTAGGAGAAACCATGAGAGCTAATGACTGCACTGAGTGAGGAGGTGTATAGTGAAAAGAGAAGAGGGCCAAGCACCGAGCCCTGAGGCACCCCTGTTGTCAGCCCATTTGATCTGGACACGCCCCCTCACCAAGTTACTTTGAATGATCCCCTTGTGAGGTAGGACGTAAACCATGAGAGGACAGATCCTGAGATGCCAAGCTCTAAGAGTTTGGAGAACAGTATATGATGGTTGACCGTGTCAAAGGCAGCCGACAGGTCCAGCAGTATAAGGACTGAGGATTGACCAGTGGATCTGGCAAGCCGTAGGGAATCAGTAACTGAGAGGAGAGCAGTTTCAGTAGAGTGACCTTGCCTATAGCCAGATTGATATGGATCAAACAGGTTGTTGTCTTGGAGGAACTGTGAGACCTGACTGAAGACGGCATGCTCTACTAATTTAGACATGAATGGAAGCAATGAGACAGGCCGGTAGTTTTCAACCTGGGCTGGGGTTGAGTGTGGGTTTGTTCAGCAGCGGGGTAACCCGAGCTTGCTTGAAGGCAGAAGGAAAGACACCGGATTTAAGAGAGGAGTTGATAATATGAGTTACTGCAGATTTGACTGTAGGTAAAATGCTCTGCAGGATGTCAGCGGGAACAGGATCAAGAGGACAGGATGTGGGTTTTGAGCTGACTAGGAGTTTAGAGACTTTTTCCTCATTTAGACAGCGGAAAGAGCAGAGTGAGGCACCAGTAGCTGGTTTGCAAGGCTGAGTTGGTCAGGCTCAGTGAATTGGTTACTGATGGTAGCAACCGTTTCAGTGAAGTAGGAAGCAAACATTTCTGCAGTCAGCACAGTGGGAGGCTGAGCAGGTGGTGGAGATAGAAGAGAGTTAAACACCATGAACATGTCGTGTGTTGGGAGCATTGCGGATCTTGTTCTGATAAAAGGCTATCTTGGCCGCCTTTAGGCTGGATGTGAAAGTTTCCAAGTTTTTGCTGGTACTCAGACAAGCAGTGTGCTCTTTTGATTTGCGCCACTTTCTTTCTGCAGCCATGAGTCCGGCTCTGTGCTCCCCTCAAAACCTCTGTGAGCCATGGACTGGGAGAGGGTTTTGTCTGGCTGGTTTTGACACCAGAGGACAGAGTTTGTCCAGAGAGGAGGCGAGAGAGGAGCAGAGTGTTTCTGTAGCCTCATTAACAGACAGTAAGGAGAAGTCTGAGTGGGAAGGGAGGGTAGAGTAAACCTCATCAGACAGCTGTGTAGGTCTGAGGGATCTCAGGTTTCTGCGGTAGGACACCATTTTTGGAGCTGCTTGATTGACATGAGGAAGGAAGACAGAGAATTTAACCAGGAAATGGTCTGAGAGATGCAGCGGGGTGACAGACAGGTTGGCTGTGGAGCAGTTTCTGGTCAGCCACCAAGTTAAGAGTATTGCCAGCTTTGTGTGTTGGAGGAGTCCTGTACCAGTTTGAGATTGAAAGAGTAGAGGAGAGCCAGAAAGTCAGTTGCCCTGTGGTTTGCAAATGTGAATCTTCATGTCTCCCATGACAATTAGTGGTGTGCCCTCATCAGGAATGTCAGAGAGAGATCATGTCCATTTCAGAGACAAACTCATCTATACTGCCAACCCGGAGGGCGGTAAATGACCAGAATGTATGCAGTGATGGGTGTAGAGACCTTTACTGCATGATACTCAAGTGATGAGCAGTTAGCCATAGGACGGAGAGAAGTAAAGTTCTACTTTTTAGAATAAGAATGCCCGTTCCACCTCTCCGTCCAGCTGAGCGAGGTGTTTGGGTAAATTTCTGCATTGACACAAAGGGCGCTGGTGTAGCTGTGTTTTCTGGACGGATCCAGGTCTCAGTCAGGGCTAGGACCTGAATGTCAGAAAGATTTATCAATGAACTGATAAATTCTGTTTTGTTCACTCCAGACTGACAGTTCCAGAGACCAAAAGTAACAGAGGTTGTGACTGACATGCATGTCATTGGAAAGGACAGGTTTTGCGGATTACGGTGTCTATGGGTGACACGCCTTGGTCTGTACCCATGTCTGACAGGGATGGTTTGAAGCACATTGTGTGTTAATATAGTTGTGAGGAGGTTTAAGCTTGTGCCCTTGCTCGGTGGATTTGCGCAGGTAGACTTGCAGGTCTTTACCCGATGTGGTCTTTACCCGACGTGGGCTGACACAATGGCTGACGCTTCAGCGCACCATGTGTGGTAAAGTACCTGGAGCTGACACAGCTGAGTTCACTTTGCTTGATTGCAACTGGCTGAAACCACCTCTATCTGCTTTGCCCTGAGCAGTACACAGTGGGTGTGACCCGCGTCACGGCCGCAACTGGTTGTAGAGAGAAGATGCTAACGACACCCCCACACCAGCAATGTAAACAATAACCCGAAACCAAGACAGAAACTCAAGCAGTAAACTCACCTAACTGACTGTACCAACCCTGACTAAAATCAGTGCTTGTTCTGCTGAAGTTAAGCAAATTCTCTCTTTTATACAGGATTTTCCTCAAAATCACCTGCCATTCATCAGCTCAGCCATCAAAACACATAAGTGTTTTGAAAGCATCAATATCATTTCCTCTTTAGTGGCTTGGTGGGAATTTTTAAAAATAACCAAGTGTAACTGGGTGGTTTTACCCCAAGGTAATTATGGCTGTGTGTTTTCCAGCCCGATGCGCGGCCATGAAGGCACCATTTCCGCCTCTGCTTCTCCGGTTAGGCTCATCAGGAACAGTCTTCCTCTACTTTTGGGCGTGTTGGCAGCGTTACAGCGTGTCGCCACGAGCTGGTTGCTGTGGTTTTTTTTGCTGAAGCCAGGTTGGCTGGATTCACTGTTTGGGTTGTGGCTTTTGCCCAAGCCTTGCTGGTGAAGGTAGATGCTACCATGACATTGTAGGATGCATATTATGTATACACCAGGCTAATGTTTATTCTTCCACACTAGACTGTGCTGCTGGTGTTTCTGGGGTGGCGTTGGAGTAGAGCTACATTGCTCAGGACGGAGGTATGGATAAGTCTGTAGAAGATAATTGTTAGCTTACTGTTAGCATTATTGTGGCTAACTCTGTGTTCTCTCTGTGAAACAGATTTCCTCTGCTCCCTACTGTACTCTCATTAGTCTCGACTTTGCTCACACTTACCTTTTGCATCCCGCCTTTGTTCTAAATGTCCCGACCTAGGTTCAACGCTCCCATTAGGTTACTTAATTTTCTCCTCAACATGCTTTTTAAGGGTTTGCTAATTTGAGATTTAATTTGTTTGGTTTAGTTCTGTTATTAATCTACTAACCTTTGGTTTGTTGTTTTTTCTTTTTCTTTTCTTTTTTTTTTTTTTTTTTGCACTGGGTTTTTGTGTTTAGTCCAAATTATTGTTGTGTTGTTTTATAAATTGTTTAATAAAGTTTACACTGTCTCGCTTTTATCAATCTGTAGACAGATCCAATCTGCATACTCTGTAATAGGAAGCCCTAGTGGGAATTGGGTTGGTCTACCAGTGGGCTTTCGTGGTCCCGCCCTCAGTTACGATCCGGGCCACATTCCCCTGTGTTACACAAGTCTTCACTTATTCCATGTAAGCTGGACAGACTACATCTCTTTGCTGGATCCCCCCGGACGAGCTGGTGAATGTGGCCGGAGAGAGGGAAGTCTGGACTTCCCAGCTTTGGCAGCTGCTCCTGTGACCCCATTCTCTAAGTGGAAGAGAATGGATGGATGGATGGATGGATGGATAGATGGATGGATGGATAGATGGATGGATGGATAGATGGATAGATGAAGGGCTGACAAAGATACAGTAGATAGTACTGTATCTTTGTCTCCTCTTCCTTTTTTCTACTTTCTTTTTCACTTCTCTTTATTATTGTCCTTTTTGTTCTTTCCCCTCCAGTCAGGTCCAGCAAGATTATATTAATTTCATAATTTAAAATAAAAAAGGAAAAAAAAATTAGGGCTGTCAAAAGTAAAAAAAAAAAATGGTGGTAACTAATTCATGTAATGAACTGCATTTATTTATTTTAACTTATCCTGCATTCTGCAGCAACATATCTGCTCTAGTAGCTCTCTGGTCATCTTTTTGTGCAGCAGCTACTTCCTCCCACCTCCTACACGTACAATCGACAGGCTTGCAACGTTTTGGATTACAAAACAACAGAGATGGTAAGGGAGCTCGGACTAAGCTTGCAATCACATCGGACTCAACTGCTACTCCTCCCCCGATAAGCAGGCGTCAGAAGCGGTGTGCAAGGAAGCAGAAGAGGGGTAAATGTGGAGGTATCTGGGCAATGCTAGCAGCTAACCCAACTTGCCCAGCCATACCATCTAGCCTTCTGGCAAACATATGATCATTGGACAATAAAATGGACCATATACGATGCGGAGGTCAGCGAATCGGACAGTGAGTAGCTGCTGTGTGCTTGTTTTCACGGAAACATGGCTGAAAGACAACATTCCGGACTCTGCTATACAGCTGGAGCAGCTAGTATGCTACCGATCAGACAGGGCCTCATTAACGGAGGAAAGACCCGCGGTGGTGGGGTCTGGGTTTACATCCATGACGCTAAGGTGGTATGCAAATACTGTTCACCACTGTTGGACTTTATGATTATAAGGTGCCGTCTTCTCTATCTGCCCAGGGAGTTTACTGCAGTCTTGCTAATTGCAGTTTACATCTGTTAATGAACTGTACCAGGCCATCAGCGAACAACAGACAGCACACCCACACAGCTTCACCATCAGATTTTAATCATGCTGATCCCAAGACTGTCCTCCCAAAATTTCACCAGCATGTTGATTTCCCCACAAGGGGAGACAATATTTTGGATCTGGTCACACAAAGGGGCATACAAAGCCAGCCCCTTCCCTCAAATCAGACTCTCTGATCACCTCACTGTTATGCTAATGACAGCATACAGACAGAGTGAAAGTCACCAAACCAGTTCAAAGCAGGTAAGAGTGTGGCCAGAGGGGCCCTCCTCTTCTCTTCAAAACTGCTTTCACACAACAGACTGGGAAATGTTTAAGCATGCAGCCACTTACAACAACCATACAGACATTAAGGAGTACACAGACACTGTAATCTCCTACATCACCAAATGTATCAATGATATTAACTACACAAAGAGCATCATCACATGGGCTAACCGGAAGCCATGGCTGACAGGGGACATCCACAGGCTGCTGAGGCTGAGAGACAATGCTTTCAGAGCTGGGGATGAGTCTGGCCTGAAAGCAGCAAGAAGCAACTTGTCCCGGGGCATCAGGAAAGCAAAACAGGAGCACACACAAAAGATAACCTCCCACTTGAATGACAGCAGAGACACACAGAGCCTATGGCAGGGCATCCAGGCCGTCACAGACTACAAGCCTGTGCTGCAAGAGCAACACCTCTCTGCTCAACAACCTGAACAGCTTTGCACGCTTTGAAGCACAAAACAGTACACGCCCACAGAAAACCCCGCCCCCTCCACAAACAGACTCTATGCCAGTCTGCCACCAGCATGAAGAGGACACTCTTTGCCATCAACACCCGGACGGCAGCAGGTCCAGACTACATTCCCAACCGTGAGCTGAAGAACTGCACAGACGAGTTTATGGAGGTCTTCACTAACACTTCTCTGAGGCAAGCTGTTGTTCCATCATGTCTCAAAGCCGGCACCACCATACCTGTGCCGAAGAAATCATCCCCATCCTCCTTCAGTTACTACCGCCCTGTGGCACTGAGGCCCATTATCATAAAGTGCTTTGAATGGCTGGTTATGGCACACATCAAATCCATCCTACCTCTTCGCTTGTACATAGTACTACGTACATACAACTTTGCTGCTACTTTCAAATCACTGTGAACCCCTTACTGTTACAGTTATTGCTACAGTTAGCCTTAGGATCAGTTCATGCCTTAAATCTTTACACTTTATTGTCACCGTGCAATGTTTTTTTTTTTTTTTTTTTTTTTACTGACAATAATATTTGAATAATAGAGTTGATTAGGTGAACATTGCTTTGGAAATTTTTTTTCTTGCTGTTTAGATATTTTCAGATGCATTTTTGATGCAATCACTTTGCAATAATCTCAGTTTTTCTTTTTTTCAGATATTTTTTTGTGCCTGTACAATTTAAAAAAAAAATTTTTAATAGTTACTTCAGTGTTGAAATGTCCTGTCCTGCCTTCACCACAGGACAGTGGGAAACATAATCTCAATTCCTTTGTATGTCTTGTACAAGTGAAGAAATTGACAATAAAGATGACTTTTATTTTGACTCCATCTTCTCTCATGTTGCTCCGTGAATCATGGCGGCTGTCGTGATCAGCTGATCTGCTTTTCTCTCTTGCTGCGTGTGTTTATGGATCAGCTAAGAAGGAGGAAACTAGCGGTTGTTTACTTTGGGTGAAGCTGCTGTAGGACTTTTATCACTGCTGCTTAAACACTCACACTTCATGATAAAATGAAAAAGCTGTTTTTATCCAGATCAGATAGATAGATAGATTCCTTTATTGTCATTCAACATAACATCATAGATGCACTGAAGAACGAGATTACGATGCATTTTGGCCACAACCAACAGTTTAGATAAGCACTAAGAATAAAAACCAAAGAATAATAAAATATAATAAATAAAACCATCAGCGAGGATGCAGTATAAATATATAAATATATATATCCATGCAAGATAACAGAGGTGGATGAGTTAAAATCTGAGGTTTTTCAGAGAGTTCAAAAGTCTGTTGGCAGTTGGGTAGAAGCTGTCACAGAGCCTCACCGTTCTGCATGGCAGGCTGCGGTATCTTCTTCCTGAGGGTAGGAGAGAGAACAGTCCATGAGAGGGGTGAGTGGGATCCCTGGTGATTTTTATTGCCCTCGACAGGCAGCGTTGCCTCACCAGGTCCCCAACGGGTGGCAGTGTGACCCCAATGATTTTTCCGGCTGACCTCACCACCCTCCCCAGTGCCTTCCTGTCTGCGGCACCGCTGCTCTCACGCCACAGAGAGATGCTGCTGGTTAACACTCTCAATGGTGCCTCCATAGAAGGTGGTGAGGATTGATGGGCTGAGGTGTGCTCCCTTTAGCCTCCGCGGGAAGTGCAGGTGCTGGTGAGCCTTTTTTACAGTGGAGGAGATGTGCAGCAACCAGGTGAGGTTGTAAGCTACGTGGACCCCCAGGAACTTGGTGTGTGAGACGATCTTCACAGCAGTGTGCTTGATGTAGAGCGGGGTGTGCACGGGCCGTTTCCTCATGAAGTCGATCACCAGTTCTTTGGTTTTCTCTACATTCAGGAGCAGGTTGTTACTGCTGCACCAGTCTACAAAAAGTTTCACCTCCTTCTCCTCTCTCTCGTGGATGAGACCCACCACTGCTATGTCATTCCCATACTTGATGCTTTCATCCCTTTCAGATGGTCTTTAACTGAAGATGGCACCTGTGTGTTTGGCTGGCTGTCTGATGCTCCTGCTATGTTTCATGTTTATTTTATTTCTAACTATTGGCACTGAACAGATCGAGTCTCTGCTGGTGTATGATCGCCAGTCCCTTTTATTTATTTGACAGAAAATTGGAAAGTTTACCGCTTCCAGTTATGATGGCAGAAATAATCTGCCCCCGTTCCTGGCGGTAATTCTGCCTCACCTGTGCCGGGCCTCGGCTCTACCTCCTAGGCGGAAGCGTCCCTGTCGCCGCGGCAGTCGTGGTGGTCGGCTGGTGAAACTGAAGCTCTGGCTCAGGCTGACACGCCCTTCGTCCACTTCCCGGACAGGATATGGATTATTATATGCCCACACTGTACACCGACGCTTTCTCGACTCAATTGACACCTGCCTGGTGCCTGTCACCGGCTTATTTGAGGAACTCCAACCACGCCGCCCTTGTCCTCCCCGGGTCTCCCAGCGTCGGGTGGATCATCGGCTCCTGAGGGCATTGCCCTGCGCTTCCAGACCCACCGGACTACAGGCCCCAGTTCTCTCCAGAATTGGCTTGGTGAACACCAGATCCCTGGCGAACAAAACTTTTATCTTGAGGGATTTCTTCAGCTCCCGTGGTCTGGATTTCCTCTGTGTGACCAAGACTTGGATCGGTGCTGGTGAGTCAAGCGCTCTGGTTGAGTTTTTACCTGCCGATTGTTCTTATTTTAACTCCCCGCGGACATCAGGCCGTGGAGGAGGGACGGCGGTGGTTTTTAAATCAGCTTTTAAATGTAAGCAGCGCACTGTTTTATCCCCACTCTCCAGCTTTAAAGTGACTTTATTTGAGGTGGGTCGCTCCGACCCGGTGCTCTGCGCTGTCATTTACCGACCACCCAAATATGATAAAGACTTTGTTAAAGACTTTTCGGATCTTCTGGCTGAAATTGTGCCAAAGTATGACCGTGCACTTTTTCTTGGGGATTTTAATATTCATGTGTGTTGTCCTGATAGGCCGCTGGTGAAGGATTTTTTAAACCTTACTGACTCTTTTAATCTGGTGCAGTGTGTGTCTGGTCCCACACACGAACATGGACACACATTAGACCTCGTCCTCTCACATGGTTTATCTGTGTCTAACTTGGAGATCTGTGATGACGCAATTTCTGATCATATGCCAGTTGTGTTTGAGGTTGCTTTCTCCTGTGCTGATTTTAAATTTAGTGCTCCTGTTCAACGTCGCCGGTTTTTTAACTCTTCAACTGCTGGTCAGTTCTCTGTGGCTTTTAACCAGCTCTGTGATCTCCCTGCTTCTGCCGACACAGAGCAGCTCAGCTCCTGGTTCGACTCCTCCTGCCGAACTATACTGGACTCTGTGGCTCCAATAAAAATTGTGAAGCTCAGGGTTAAATCTGAGCCCTGGCTTAACGACGAAACTCGGGCAGCTAGACGGGAGTGCCGCAAAGCTGAGCGAAGGTGGAAAAGGAGAAGCTGCAGGTTTTGTTCCTCATCCTTAAGGACTGTTGGCACTGTTACCAGCACACTGTTAAGGAGGCTAAAAGGAAATATCTAGAGTGTTTAACGACATCCTCTTAGCAAATGACTCTGGTGAACATATTATTCTTATTTTATTAGATTTAACAGCAGCTTTTGACACTGTGGACCACAACACTTTAGTGACTCGGTTATGCCACCTAGTGGGCATTGGTGGTACTGCATTGGAGTGGTTCAAGTCTTATCTCTCCGACAGAAGCATGAGTGTGACCTCTGGAAACTTTGAATCCAGCTCTGCTCCACTTCCTTATGGGATTCCCCAGGGGTCGATTTTAGGGCCTCTGCTCTTCTCTTTGTATTTACTGCCCCTGGGCTCAATCTTGAGAAGGCATGGCATCTCCTATCACTTTTATGCTGACGACAGTCAGATATATATGCCCCTTAAAAAGAAACAGTCTTTCTCCCTTGCCCCTCTTCTTGCATGTCTCAAAGACATAAAAGCCTGGTTGGCCCTAAACTTTTTATTCCTTAATGAGGAAAAAACTGAAGTGATGTTGTTTGGTCCCAGTGGCTTTTGTGAATCCTGCACCATTGATTTGGGTCCTTTGGCAGGTTTTTTAAAGCCAACAGTCTCAAACTTGGGTTTTGGACAGCGACTTTAAACTGGATAGTCAAAACAGCTCTGTAGTGAAGTCCAGCTTTTTCCACATAAGGCAGCTTGCTAAGGTCAAACCTTTTCTTAAAAAACAACACTTTGAAACAGTAATCCATGCCTTCATTACATCTCGGCTGGATTATTGTAATGCTCTTTACTTTGGGGTTAGCCAGTCCTCCCTCGCACGTCTCCAGTTGGTGCAAAATGCAGCTGCACGCCTCCTAGCTGGAGTACATAAGAGGGAGCACATAACCTCCATCCTGGCCTCACTTCACTGGCTGCCAGTGCACTACAGAGTTCATTTTAAGATTCTTTTATTTGTTTTTAAATCTTTAAATGGTCTGGCGCCTCCTTACCTCTCTGAACTACTCCGCCCCTACGCTCCTGCTCGGTGCCTCAGGTCAGCTGACCTGCTGCTCCTGGACGTACCGAGGTCCAAACGGAAGCTCAGGGGGGATCGAGCTTTTTCAGTCGCTGGTCCAGAACTGTGGAATGAGCTCCCTCTCCACATTAGACAAGCTTCTTCATTGTCTAATTTTAAAACTCATCTTAAAACCCATTTTTATTCTCTGGCTTTCAGCCCAGTATGAGACTGTCCCTGTTTTAGTGTGCAGTGGTTTGTTTTACTTATTGGTTTTATTTGTTTATATTTGTTCTTTTAAAATTGCTTATTGTTTTAAGACCGTTTTTAAAACAATGAACAATTATTTTATTATATTTTATGATATTATTTATTTCCTGGTTGATTTTTGTACTTTATGTGTTGCTTTGTCCATTTATGTACAGCACTTTGTTTCAGCTGTGGTTGTTTTAAAGGGCTATATAAATAAAGTTGAGTTGAGTTGAGTTGAGTTGTTGATGTGGTTTGTGTTGTACTTAGCACAACAATCGTGGGTCATCAGGGTGAACAATAGGGGGCTGAGAACACACCCCTGTGGAGAGCCTGTGCGTGATGGTGTCTGACCTATTATTCCCTCCCCCTACAAATTGAGGCCTGTCCAGTATCCAATTTTGCAGAGGAGTGTTCAGTCCAAGTGGACCCTATCATCAGTTTTATCAGAGTTTCTTCATTAATGTCGGCTGTTTAACTTTAGTCAATCACATCTGGCTGGTTTTAGGACAGATGGTTAGGAGATGACGGTTGGTGAGATGATGATGTATGAATTCTGAAGTATCATCTAGAACATGGTAAGAGATGATTTAGATACAACATATAGAACATTACATGCTGTATTTACTGACCCTTGGGCATCTGATGTTTACCCAAGAGCATGTCAACCAACATAAATATTTGTAGCATTGGCTAATTCTGTTGCTACAATACATTAAAACCAACAAAATTTCAGACAGTCGTGATTAATCATGATTAATTAGTTGAAAGCTGTGATTATTCTGGTTAAAACTTTTAATAATTTGACAGCCCTAAAATAAATAAATGAGATTATCAAGAGGAGCCTTATAACCATAAAGCTCAGCGTTGGCAAAGCAAATTTTTCGGCACAACACAGAAACCAGACCATCATTTTGCTGGACAGGACGAGTAAAAAAAACAGAAATTAAGGAGGGATTGGAAAAACAATCACAAATAATTCCTTGGTGTGTTCCTGAGGAATGATCTCATATTGGGTGTGTGTTTGTGGGCAGATAACATAAATACTACGCGGAGGTAAAGTAACGCAGCAGACCAACTCTGGCCAGAGGAGTGTGAAAAGGAGAAATGCTGATGGGTTTGTCTTTAAGACACTGTATGAGTTAAATATATGTTTTCATTGTGTTGTGTTTGAAATGAACTGCAAGAACCCATCTCTGGAGTGGGAAGCAGTGCAGCATCAACAGTGTATACAGCAGGGTAACTGCTGACATCAGCCCCAAATCTTGCGGGATAAGCACTGCCAGCAGTAAGATGATTATTTTCCAATGAGGGTTAAGACTCCTTTAACCCAGAAGAAGCCGACATGACATATGTGATACATACAGTTTCTGAGACATTTTGCTTCAATTTATGGTATAAAACTTTGTTCAAAATCCTGTTGAACATAATCTATACTCGTCTTCTGCCCCCTAATAGATACCCAGAAGCAGAAAACCATATTATAATATTTTATAAACTATCACATAGTATAATGGCAGATATCCCCTCCAAAAATGTTTAAATTGTTTTGTTATATTTTTGTTAAAGGGCCAAATAAAAACCTCATATTAAAAAAATTGACTTTTCTTAGCATTTTTTCATGGGTTGGGCCTTAATTGGTTAAGACTGTGCCCTTTGCCAATGATTCTATTCATAGCTTTATAGAATAATTTTTGAGGATCAGCCAAGGTGGTAAGAGGATCTGCTTTGGTGGCCTCAGAATTAGGCCTATACATTTCTGCAGACGATGTGGTTCTGTTTGCTTGATCGGGCCGTGAGCGCACCACTGGAGAGATTCACAGCCAAGTGTAAAAGCAGTTGGGAATGAAAATCTTCACCTCCAAATGTGAGACTCAAATCGTTTATTGTCATTTGCACAGTAAGGAAACAAGTTTCCCTGCACAATGAAATGCTTACTTTGCCATCCACACTGAATGCCATAAAAGATTATGAAATAATGTTTTTTAAATTAAAAAACTAGATAAAAGATAAAGGATAAGATAAAAAAAATAAACTAAATAATCAGTGTAGATAAAAAGTGCTGTGGGCTACATAAATTGTACCACATTTACAATGAAATGAACTGTGCGAAAACTGTCATGAAAGTAGACGGTGAGATGTATGTGCAATATTGATTATTGAATAGGAAAAAAACGCATAAACAGTAAAACAATATTACAGTTACTGTGGTGTTGACAATATAAACAGTGTGTGCATGGTACAGGCCACTGTTGTTGTTTACAGACTCCTCTTGACCTTCTATTTTTGTTGGACATTTGTTCGATGAGTTTAACATCTCGAATAAAAGGAGAAAGTGTGCAAACAACAGTGGTGATGATGTTTGGACATCTAAACACCTTCCCTGTTGCTGAAGCCAATAAACTTTACAGGGAGGGATTGGAAAACAATCACAAATAATTCCTTGGTGTGTTCCTGAGTGAATGATCTCATATGGGGTGTGCGTTTGTGGGCAGATAACATAAATACTACGTGGAGGTAAAGTAACTCCAGCAGAACCAACTCTGGCCAGAGGAGTGTGAAAAGGAGAAATGCTGATGGGTTTGTCTTTAGGACACTGTAATGTGTTAAATATATGTTTTCATTGTGTTGTGTTTGAAATGAATGTATTTAATGTTTGTTAAAATGTCCGTCACAAATCAAACTCAGACCAACACACCACCGTTGGGATCCAGAGACAGGGACTAGCGGGACTTGTGTTATTTTCCCTTCTGACCACCCTGCCTTGCTGCATCTGTCTCTTCATTAATGGGATCATGTTGTTCACTTTGAGGAGTAAACCAGTGTTTAGGGAGACATCTCGCTATATTCTTCTGTTTAACCTTCTCTTTGCAGACACAGTGCAGTTGGCACAAAGTCAGATCATGTATCTACTGTCTGCTGCACGAGTATTACTACTGTATACTGTATGCTGTGTCCTAACAGCACTAAATACTCTGTCACACATCATCTCACCTCTCACATTGGTGGTAATGTGTCTGGAGAGATATGTAGCTGTTTGCTATCCACTGAGGCATGCTGCCATCATCACAATAAAAAACACAGTGGTGGTTATCTGTGTAGTCTGGGCCCTCAGTTCACTAAATTTTTTGACTCAGTTAAATCTGATGTTAAAGGATCACTTCAAAGATTTGCAGCACTTGATGATGACAGATTATTGTGGCAAAGATAATTTACTTTTTGATCCAGTGTCTCAACTTTATGACAAAGCCTCCACCTATTTTCTCTTTGCTTTAGCAGGTGTAACTGTCACTTTCTCCTATGTTGGTATTATTGTAGCAGCTAAATCAGCCTCCACGGACAAAGCTTCAGCTAAGAGGGCTCGTAAGACTCTGCTGCTGCATCTGATGCAGCTGGGCCTCAGTATGTCTTCAACTATACAGAGTTCACTCTTCATTGTTGTCTTTACAAACCTAGACAGGGCTTCAGCTGTTATAATCCAGATTCTTCTTTATATTTGTCTTATTATTGTTCCTAAATGCCTGAGTTCCCTGATCTATGGTCTCAGAGACCAGACCATCAGACCCGTCCTCATGCTCCATCTCTGCTGGCACTGCAGAGTTTTACCTGTGATGTCGGTGACATCAACCAACACTAGAGTCAGAACATTTACAGCTAAGTCCTGACTCTGTACACCAACACTGAATTGCTTATTTATTTATTTAAAATAGTTATTTATGCAGGACGAAGCATTTGTACTAAATTATGCTAAATTAAATATGGATTTCACCACACTGGTTGATCCTTCTGAGTTAAAAACTGCTGTTAAAATGACTCTAAAGTTAAACCTATAAGAAAAATCATGAAATCAGGGAATCTGACCAGACCTGTCTTCTAAAGTTTGTATTTTTAACTCTTTTGATGCTTTTCCCACCTAAAAGAGTTTTTATTATTTTATTAAAGTGTGTATAGTATGTTTATTGATCCATGTCTGAAAACAACACTGGACTGGTGGATACTGATGGAGGAAAGAAATTGTTTTTATTCAGCTAATAAAATGACTTTGTGTATTAAAAAAAACTTATTAGAGAACAGAGTCTGACTTAATTTAAAAATCTTTCATGATCTCTTGTAGGGAAAATAATTTGTAATTTATTATACTGGAATAAATCTGTGAATCCCAGCGATGTGGTTGATCCTTCTGAGTTAACAACTGTTGACAAGCACTACTGTTAAATTTAACTTAAAGCCAAACCTGCAACATTAATCAGAAAGATCATGTCTGCAATCATGAATTAAGTTAATTATGACACAACTTGTCTTCTAAAGGTTGTGTTTTTAACCACATGAAAAGGTTTTCTCTGTAGAAAACTGTGAAGCTCACGATTGTCTCTTGTGTTCTATAAATTATATGATTATTTTATGTGTAGTGAAGTCTGAACTTTCAGCACAATTCATCATATATACAAGTTTAAAGACAACAAACATCTAGAATCAACTAAGATGTACATATTCATGAAAAAATATATTTTACTTTCACATCAGTGTAATCTGGTGTTCATGTAACAGAATCAATGTTAATGCTGTTAGAAATACCACAACTTTATTCTGAACTCCAGATTATTCTTTTTTTAAACTTGTCCTGTCTTGCATGGTAGCAAACAGAATGATGGTCTGGCTGCTGGGTTGTGCGGAACAAATTTGCTGTGCCGAGAGGAGCTTTACGGGTATAAGGCTCCTCTTGTTAATGTCATTTTTTAAATTTCTTTATTTGTTTGAATATATTGTTTGGTATTATGGAATGTATGTAATCTTGCTGGACTTGACTGGATGGGACAAAAGAAAAAAAGAGGACAGTAATGGAGAGAAGTAAAAAGGAAAGTGGAAAAAAGGAAGAGCATACTAAGATACAGTAGACAACTACTGAAGCAACTACTTCAAATCCAACCTAACACCAGAAATCTAGCTGCTACACCTGTACTGAAACACAACAGAGAATTTCCTACAGCTTTTACAGGTAAACTAAGATGACAATCATCAGGAGCTCCAAAACAAAATAACCCAGACAACAGCAAGATGTATCACAACAACCAAACTACCTGTCACGGCTGAGTCCAGCCGTCGGCAGCCAACAGCAGCCCCCCGGCGCACCGGAAGAGCCGTCCCCCCCCAAGACCGGCGGAAGGCAGCGATGAGAGCAGGGTCCAAGATGAACCGACGGGGCAACCAAGAATGCTCCTCAGGGCCATACCCCTCCCTGTCGACCAGGTACTGCAAACTGCGCCCCCGGCGACGGACGCCCAGGATATGGCGACCAAACCTGCTGTCCAGGAGCATAATGCGGAGCAGGGACGCTGCGTCGATCGGCCAGACGGCGGTTGCGTTCAGCCGTACGCCGCAGAGCCACACGAGTCCCAACCCACACATGCCGGACCCGCTGGAGATGATGCTGAACAGAGGGGACCGCGAGCTCCCTCTCCTCCTCGGGAAACAGGGGAGGCTGATAAAGCAGGGAAGCCTCGAACAGGGAGCGGCCGGTGGCAGAGGAGGTAAGGGAGTTGTGAGCATACTCAATCCAAGCCAGATGCCAGCTCCAGGTGGAGAGACCGTTAGAAGCCACACAATGGAGAGTGGCCTTCAGCTCCTGATTTAGACGCTCCATCTGTCCATTGGACTGGGGATGATAACCAGATGACAGTGAGACCTTGGTGCCCAGGGCGGAACAGAAAGACTTCCATACCTGGGAGATGAACTGCGGTCCTCGATCAGACACTATCTCTGAAGGTAATCCATGTAGGCAGAAGACGTGGTCGACCAGAAGGTCCGTAGTCTCTGAAGATGATGGAAGTTTACTAAGGGGAATAAAATGGGCTGCCTTAGAAAATCAATCCACTACGGTGAGAATAACAGTTTTACCTTGTGAGGGAGGCAGGCCAGTGATGAAGTCCAGAGCTATGTGAGACCAAGGCCTGCCAGGCACCTCCAGGGGCAGAAGGCACATACCGGCGGATCAGGGTCGGAGACTAGCCCCTGATTGATCTGCTCCTCGATCTGCCAAGAAACCCCACCTATTTGACAGGCTGACGGAAGGATCCGGCTAGGTACCACAGGTTCTTCATCTGAAGTGTAGAGATGGGAAAGGGCATCTGGCTTGGTGTTGCGGGAACCTGGAAGATAGGTTACAGAGAAGTTGAATCGTCCGAAAAACAAGGACCAACAAGCCTGACGTGCATTTAATCTCTTGGCGTGCTGGAGATAGGTGAGATTCTTGTGTCGGTCCACACAATGAATGGGTGGTTAGCCGCCTCCAACCAGTGTCTCCATTCCTCCAGTGCTAGTTTTATGGCCAACAATTCCCGATTGCCCACATCGTAATTTTGCTTGGCTGCTGACAACCGTCGGGAGAAAAAAGCGCATGGATGAAGCTTACCCTCCAACTCTGACCTCTGGGACAGTACTGCCCCCACCCCCAAGTCGGAGACATCCACCTCCAGAATAAACTGCCGATGAGGGTCTGGCTGAATGAGGACAGGTGCCGTGGTGAATCTCTCTTTCAGTGGCTGGAACGCCAGGTCAGCGTGGGGGTTCCAGCAAAAGGGAATCTTCACAGAGATTAGTGTGGTTAGAGGGGAAGCAACTGCACTGTAGTTGCGAATGAACCTACGGTAAAAGTTGGCAAATCCCAAGAACCTTTGGAGCTGCTTGGGGTTGGTAGGAACCGGCCAGTCCACCACTGCTTTAATTTTGGCTGGCTCCGTCTTCACCTGCCCACCCTGGAAGGCATGACCAAGAAAGGTTATGGAGGCGGAGGTCTGGGACCGGGCTGCTCTGCGGTGGGGGTGGCTCTGGGTCTGGCCCAGTTGGTGGCTGTGGGGGCCAGCAGTTGGAGTCACTCGTGGCGGGGGGTGAGGCCACTGGTGACACCTGGGTTGGTGGGCATTGGTCCTGGCTGGGCTATTCCGGGGCGGGTTGGGCGGGGGTTCTGGGCTCTGGTGCCCAGGGGTGGTCCTCCTCTCTGCCGTATGTGCCAGGGGTCTGGGCCTGCCCGGATGTGCTGCCATGGGCAGCACATCTGGTTGACACCCTGGGACCCAGGGTATGGCCAGGGGGCAGGGGGGGTGTAGGGGTTTGACGGAGGGCTGAGTGGGATTTCGGGGGATTATAGGGGGAGGTGCTGGGGTGTGAGTCAGGGATGCTTTTATGTTGTGTGTGTGTGTCTATATTTTGGATGATGTTTGTGTGGATGTGGGGGTATGTTTGTGTGCGTGCGTATGCATGTGCCGCTGTCCCCATCCTCTCATTCCCTGTTAGGGATGTGGGAGGGTGGGTACTTTCTAGGGTCGGTGACGGCTCACTGGCTGTGGTCCCTGAATGGCCCAGTCATGGGGGGGAGCCTCTCCTGGCCTGTCTTGCCCTGGGGGGCCTCCTGGGGAGTGGGGGTGCCTAATGCCACTGGAGGCTCATCATCCAGAGGGAAGTTTGCTTCCATCTGGACGTAGGGGGGAGGGAGAGGGTATTGGGGACCTCTCACACCCCTGTTCCCCCTGTGTGTGGCTGGGGGCGGGTGGGGAGAGGTGGTTGCCCCGGGGTCCCGGGGTGGCTGTGCTGGTGGGCTGCTGGCTCTGTGGGTGTTGGGTCAAGAGGGGGTGCTTGGGACTCGCTGTCCTCTGGTCCGCCTGGGGTGTCCCCCACGAGGCATGGTGGGTGGGTTGTGGGTGGCGTGACTGAGTGCTTGTGGGTGCGGCGCGAGGGAGGGTGTGAGTGTGGGGTTATATGGGGTGCAGATTGGAGTAGGTGGGGAGTGGGGGGAGGGGGCCGATGGCACCCTGGTTCCCAGGGGGTGTGTGGCTGGAACATCGGGGTTTGTGCTGGCCTACGCCGGGTGGCTGTCTGGGGGGCCCTGTCCTCACTAGGCATGTTGCGGTCCCCATCTGCCTTTGGGGGGTGGGGGCGGCCGCCTCTGGTCTCCTGGGGCCCTGGGCCCTTCGCATGGGCTGCCCTGGGTGGCCAGGAGTCCCTGGTGGGAGGCCAGGCGGCTGGGACCTGTTCCCCGGGACCGTGGGGGGTCTTGCTGGGGCTCTCCTCTGCCGCCCTTCGGGTGGGGCTGGAGTCGTCTTCATGGTGGGGTGGCTTGGGTTGGTCCTCCGGGTCTGCTGCTGAGGGCCCTGGTCTCTGGCCCTGGTCTGGAGGCGTGGTCGCATTTGCATGATCTCACTCACCACTCTTCATCACTGATCACTCCTTGTTTCTCATGCTCTGCATGCTGACACAGTCACTGAGTTGTCCAGTGGGTTTTTATACTAAGCGATAATTCTTTTTTTATTTTTTTATTTTTCCTGTGAGTTAGTATCTGGTCGCTGTTATGTCTTTTTGATTTGGTTATTATTTAAAAACTCTTAATGACTAGCAGCCCTGTTTTTTCTGTGTGTATGTTTCTGTTTTTGTAAATATTGTAGGAAATTTTCTGGTGTGTTCATGTACAGGTGTAACAATTTGTTGTCTGGTGATGGTGTGGATTGAAGGGTCGTTTCCTTCTGTCTGTGATCTTTTTGTCTCCTTTCTTCTTTCCCTTTTGCTCTTTTTGCTATTTTCCATCTTTTTCTGTCCCCTCCGGTCAGGTCCAGCAAGATTACATAGATTCCGTGATTCAAAGTAAATAAATAAATGAATTAATCAGATTATCAAGAGGAGCCTTACCCAAAGGCCTCCCCTTGTATGGGCTCAATATTAAGTCATAAAGATTTTGCAGTTGTAAATGAATGCTTGCACATAATCTCAGGGTTTGCGTCTGTAAATCAAGCTTGTCATCCTGTAAAAACAATCTGCCTGAAAAATTAAGTGTGCAAATGTGCAGAAAAGATGTTTGCATGGTTGTAAAAAAGATTTGTAATTGTGGGGGAAAAAATAAAGTTCTTTTGCGAAAGCCCTGTTCATAGATGCAAAGCACCAAACTGTGTGTGAGCCGCTGAAGTTGCGGTTGCGAATTATGTCTGTATCTTTACACTTTTATCTGATTGGATGGTGACAAATCAAACTGTCCAATCAGAGCGCAGATGGCTTCCTGTCCGTCCGCACCGCTGCAGACTCTTAAAGGGGAGTAGAGTGGACAAAGGCGCGAGTACGTCTATTACACTGGTGGGTTATAATTTTAAATATTGCTGGAATAAACATTCGTATTTTATGTCACAACTTTATTGAAGCATTCAGTTGTTTTAGTATCGCCTCCAACCAAGTTGGTCCTTGTGTATCTTCTTAGTTAAGAATTGCGGCCTATATATTTATATATTTATATATATATATAAAGTTCCTATGCAGCTATCCACACTGTTTTGGAGAAGACACTGTACTCATGTAAGTGCTCAGAAACACACAATGTAGCAAAGCATGTGGAGGACGACAGATAGTCTGCCTTGACTACCTCGACTTTCATTTGGCCAGTAGGGATTTCCCACCCGACCCAAAACTTCACCAGCTGGCTGAGCTGGAGTGGAGTGGCTGCAAGATATAATAACAATGATAATAAATATGATGTCAAATTTAACTTAAAACTAAATAATAAACTTGCCTGTTTCAATAAAAGTTCTTAAGAATCCTGCTATCTCATTCTGGACCCTCAGTGTGTAGGGAGCATCATCATCATCATCATCATCATCATCCTCACTGTCATCCCCTGGCCAAACAATGTGACTGAGAACTGCCTTAAAAGGAAGAAAATGCAGAAACAATGTCAGATTTCTTTACAAACCTACCAAATACTGAAGTTACAGACATTTGCTTCAATTAAACATGGACTTGTGTACATTGACACTGATCCCAGTTAAGGCTGGGCTGTACCTGGACAGTGAGAATGCTTTCAGCATGCCGGGGAAGATGATCAGAGCAGTTTCAGGCCAGTCTTGGAGCAGATTCTACAGTCTGGTGTCCTTCAGTCCCTTCCTAATTTGCTTTGTTTGCCTAATGGTTCGTCCAATCACCTAAAGAATTTGACAATAGTTTTAATGGAGACTTTGGATCATTTAATGTCAAGTTTAGAAAAAGAAAGAAATTAACAAATCTCACTTCATGATGGAGTAACTGTTGGAGCAGCCATTTATGATTTTCTGTGTTAACAGGTGGCAAGTCCCAGGAAATGGCAAGAGTGTTAACTTCATTCTTCTGCTCCTCAGACAGGGGTTTGTCTCCATCAAGCTTAATTAAAATAAAAAAATAAATAAAAAAAATCACAGTTGCTAGTTTAAACGTTTGCCTTAATTTTGATCATATTTGTAGGGTTTTATTGTCACAGCAAAAAGAGAGGACTAAACTAACATCCATGAACAGTCAGGTGAGAAATGCTGACCGAGGCTTTCAATAAGTCAGTATCATTTACCATCTGGATTGTTGTTCGTATGTCAAGATCTGGCAAATCTTTAAGGTTTACAGTGACAGTATCTCTGTTAGCATGCAGACACATGTGAACAATTGCATCACTGAGCTCATGAAAGACGAGGTCCATCGTTCAGAATGAATGCCCAATCATTCTTCCCGCCACCAGAAAGAGGTCACTGTCAACCAAAATCCGAGATATCGGCTACACCTGTGAAATAGCAAAAAAATCTAATAAATAAACTGTTTGGGAGTTACAAATTTCAGGAGTCAAACAGCTCTTAAAAAAATAAGACTTTTAAAAATGCATCATTTCTAGATCACTATAATTCTGTTCTGTTACACTTGTGAATTTGAAATTGTGTCAGAAAACAGAAGTAAGAAAGAAAGAAAGAAAGAAAGAAAGAAAGAAAGAAAGAAAGAAAGTTAGCTTATGGAAGCATACCACTGTTTATGTTAAACTATGCTGAAATTTTAGCATGGCTAAACTGAGAAAATGTGGACACCAATGCCAACAGCTGTGTCACCTAAAATATGCAGCAGAGAAAAAACAAAAAACAAAAAGGAAAACAAAGTCATTATCCTTAACGCAAGATTCACAACTAGATACTTAATTTAAGATCAACAGTTTACAATTAATTTGATTTAAAAAAAGTATTTAAGTAAAGGCCACAGCTATGCTAATTTCATAATTACATGAATTACAAGAATGTTAAAGGTTCCATATTATGCTAAATTCACTTTCTAAAGGTTTTCTAACACTCATATGTGTCCTCATAGCCTGTGTATGATGCCAAAAAAATTAGAAAGTTCTGTATCCTCTCTTGCTTGCTCCACTTGTTCGCGAATGTGTGCTTAAACAGGCAAGTCTTCCTCACAAAGGAAAATAACCACTGTATCTGGTAGTGGATACTGCCTTTTATTACTGGAGCTTACCCTCTAAAATCACAGAGTGGGAACCAGCAAAACCCAGATCTTCTTCCAGAGAGGGGCGTGGACAGGCACCACTCATGAACATTTAATGATTCAGACACAGAAACAGCCTGCTCTCAGTAGAGCTCACTAGAGCCACTTTTGGAACGACTGAAATTAAGGACGAGGGCTGAATTTTGGGTAATGCACTTTGTAAACACTGTTGTTGACCTCTGACCCACATGTAAAATTGTTGAAAAAAATGTATAACATGGGACGTTTAAAACACAAAAAAGTATTACCTTTGTAATAAACAGTGAAATGGTCTGGTCCAGTCAATCTTTGGCCTTTTGTAGAAGGCAAGGATGTCACGACTTTGGGAAGTTTGATCATCACGGATGTCAATTCTTGCCATGATTGGGGGTTCGTTCTCCTTTTCTCGCATTAGGTACTTTTTAAACAGTGTAGCAGCTTCTTGGGGAGAACTAACATTTTTCCAAAGTTCAACTGATGAAATATACAGGATACAATTGCAAATAGACAACATTCCTGTTAGATGTTTTATATTAAGTCAAAATGTCAAATTCTTGCATATTTTAATATATTAATATATTGTAAGATATTAAACAATATCTTAAACACATTTTAATCAGATGCTAGTAAGCCAGATGCCCAGCTTATTTATCGAGCACCTTCATGGCCGGTGACTTCCCACAAATGTTGCAGCACTGAGGTCGTCTCCATCGCTGCTCAGTGCAGCTCCACCTTGTGGCCTTGATGTTGTTGGAAAGTATTCCATTACACTTTAGTACAATGGGAAGAACAATTAGTAAATAAAAATGTATTGCTAAATGAGTACTGGATAGCGAGGTGGTGGTGCATGCTTAATAAGTAATCAAAGCAATTCACTCACATATTGGAGAGTTTGACACTGATTAAATGAGAGTGCACATTAGAGATGCGAGATATAGGCTGCGGCGGACCTGTTGCGGACTGAGGCGAACCTGTTGCGGACTGCTGTAGGTGCGGAGAATGCTGTAACGCGAGACTCGGCGAGACTTGGCAGAATCAACATGGCGCGCTACTAAAAACAAACAAAACGCCACAAGCTAACAGGGAAATATAAATATATATATATACTCCAAACCACACTAACCCGGTCACTCTGGATCACATTGAAGAAGATCTCATCAGCACAACGGATTTTATCGAAGAAAGCTTCCAGCGGATCGTAATGGGCAAGTCTAATGCTGCAGCGACGGCCTCAAAAACTGGCTCCAGTTCTAAAAGAGTTCGCCCGGCGGAATCCCCCGAAGCGACCAGCCCAGTCTCTCCAACCGGCAGCGATACGACGGATATTCTAATCTCCATCGACGGGAAAGCTATCCAGGCCATCGATGCCCGGCTCTCCCTGCTGGAAGTTCTTCATCGTGAGTTTCAATCTTTAAGGGAAAGTTTGGAATATAGCCAAAAGCAGGTGGAAGCTCTTGCTACGGAGAACAACATCCTCAGAGACTCGGTGAAAACCCTTACCGAAGGAGTAAGCCAACTATCAATGGAAAATAAAAAAATGAAAGAGTTAGTCCTAGATCTACAGGGCCGTAGCATGAGAGATAACCTAGTTATTTCAGGGATCCCAGAGCAGGTGGAGGAAGATACAGAGGCAGCTGTAAAAAAATTCATCAGAACCAACCTTAAACTTCCAGAGGAAAAGGTAAAAGCCATCTCTTTTCATCGGGTTCACCGCATAGGGAAAAAAAACCCGGAGGGCAGACCCAGGCCGATAGTAGCTAAATTCGTTCTCCACAAAGAAAAAGAAGAGGTGCAGCGTTGCGGCAGACAGCTTCGTGGGACTGACCTTAGTATGAGCGATCAGTTTCCCAGAGAAATCCTGGAGCGTCGCAAGATCTTGTTCCCCATTAGGAGAAAATTCCTGGACGGAGGAGCCCGCGCTGCCATCTCGGTGGACAAGCTTTACGTTAATGGACAGCTACATCGTGACCATAACACCACTCCCTGGCTCTACTGACCTCAGATATGTATCCACACAATGCACACTTTGCACAGGTGTTATAAACGCTAATCAGACTCACTGGGCTTAAGTCACAGAGTTTAAAGGTCCCATATTATGCAAAATTCACTTTTTAATGGTTTTGGAACAGTCATACTGGTCCCCCCGCATGTGTAGGAGACCCGTAAGTGTGAAACTCTTTCAGGCGCTCTCTCTCCTCCCCCCTGCTCCACCTCTAGGGAAGTAAGCGCTGAAATGAGCTTGTTTGAAAGCGTGTACGTTATGACGTCATAAGGGACAATAACCACTCCCCACAGAGCGATGGACCCGTCTACCGGCTCTCAAAGCCCGCCCTCTAAAAATCACCTAGCGCCCAGTGTTTTTCCCTCTTCGGCAACCCTCGTTAGCGGACATGGCTAAGCGACAGAAGCACTGTTCTGTTTGTGGCTGCATAAATGAACACGGAAAACGTTTTTTTTACTTCCATCCACTGAACCCACGAGGACTGAGTGGATTAATTTTATTTTTGGAGGAAATGTACCCGGAAAACTTCCAAAGGTTTTTGCATGTCTGTGGCCAGCATTTCAAAGAGGACTGTTTCCACAACATGGGGGCATGGAAAGCAGGCTTCGCTAACCGTTTGAAGCTGAAGCCAGGTTCAATACCAACTGTCCGTGACACAGCTGGAGAGGTAAGAGCTGGCAGTTATTTTATCGTTTTCGGCCTTATTAGTCTGATAGCTTGAAAATATATTAACCTGTCAATCACCTCATGACGGGCGATGCGATGGGCGGAGCCAACAGCTGAGCTGCTCCACCAGGGTTCCGCCCAACCATAAACGGCACATTTCTGAAGCTGCTAAAAAGAGGGAGGTGAAGAGAAGCCGCTGCACTCAAACTGAGGGTCGATTTGTCCATACCAATGGCGGAAATATTCATTTAGATATTAATGAATGGTCTCAGATTGGGAATAAAGTGTATACATATGGGACCTTTAATGTTTTTCACAATAGACAATAATACTGCCAGTCTCTAATGTTCACAAAATGGACTTATATTTTATGGGTTCGTTTTCTTTTTCACCCACTTCCCCCTCCTTTTTTGTCGTTTTCTTCCCACGTTATTCTTCTTTTCCTCTCTCTCTGCACTCGTTTTTGTTTTTCTTTTTTCTAGCTGCCACCTCACGGAAACATATAACACTAATGCTAAGGCTGCACAGTATACATTTAGTAATACCTGCATATATAACCCAACACTCACATTTATTAATTCCAGTACATTTAATAACATTCAACACAGGCACACAACATTACGCATACATATTCATACACTTACACACACACACATACACATTTATATTAACAAGAAGCATCCAACACTCACTTTTTCACCACAAGCATGACCATCCTTAGATTTATCACTTGGAATGTGCACGGAGCTGGGACCAGAGAGAAGAGACTAAAAATCTTTAATAGATTAAATGATCTGCAGGCAGACATTGTATTCTTACAGGAGATTCATATGACAAAAACATCAGTGAATGCTCTCTCTACAACCCAGTTTCCTGATGTTTACTCAGCCTGTTTTAACTCCAGACAGAGAGGGGTAGCCATTATGATAAATAGAAAAGTAACAGTCACAGAAATCAGCGTTATCACAGATCCAGAAGGGAAATTCATCATAGTAAAATTATCTATTCAAAATATGAAGTTATGCTTAGCTAACTTATATGGCCCAAATACTGACGATCCCTCCTTCTTTCACTCTTTCTTCACATCACTTTCTGAACACACAGATAGCACACTGATCGCAGGAGGGGATTTTAACATGGTTCTGGGCTCAGCTGATAGATCTAGTAACACTGTAACATCAAACGAAACTGGCAATCCACAAACACTGTAAAACAATATATGGAAGATTTTGGACTTTGCGATATATGGCGGTCTTATCACCCTAATATCAGAGAGTACACCTTCTTTTCCTCAGTTCACCATTCATACTCTAGGCTAGATTATTTTCTGGTTAGCAGCTCTTTGGTGAGTGAGATTTCAGAGACCCAGATTCACCCCATCACTATCAGCGACCATGCCCCAGTTTCCTTTACTTTGAGGAACACGAGAATCACACCACTGACTAAAAGCTGGAGATTTAATACAGCGTTGCTTAAAGATCCCGACTTTATCAGCTACTTCACAAAAGAATGGGCTATATACTTAGAAAACAATGACAAACCAGGAGTCCTCAGCATGTGTTCTGTGGGAAGCAGGGAAAGCGGTAATGCGAGGCAAAATCATCTCTTTGCGTCACAATAAAAAAAAGAACGAAAACTCAAAAATATTAGAATTAGAAATAAGAATTAAATCATTAGAGGAACGCCTACAGTGCTATCACCAGATGAACCAACGATGAACCAAATAAGGATGGCTAGACTGGAATTAAATGAAATAATGCAACAAAGAGAACAGAATTTTCTGGTGCAAAGATTACGCTTGGAGACATTTGAACACAGTAATAAATCCGGAAGAATTTTAGCTAACCAGTTAAAAAATAAATAAGGAAAAATCTACCATATCGGTTGTTAAAGATTCAATAGGTAATATTACGCATGACCCAGATGCAAAAAACAACATCTTTAGAGATTTCTATAAAACTCTGTATACATCACACTTAGATCCATCAGACAATGATATCCATCATTTTCTTAACAACATAGATCTTCCAGGTTTACAGCAGGAACAAGTCACGGCCTTAGATTCCCCCCTCACAGTGGAGGAGCTACATGAAGCCCTTAAACATATGCCCTGTAAAAAAGCCCCCAGGTCCAGATGGCTTCCCAGCAGAGTTCTATAAAGACTTCTGGTCAATACTGGCCCCAACATTTTTCAAAATGGTGACACAAATAAAGGAAAATGGTTACTTACCCCCCAAACATAAACTCTGCCAACCATTACTGTAACTATTAAAACCAGGTAAAGACCACCACAATACCATCTAGCTACAGACCCATATCACTGATAAATGCAGACCTTAAAATAATTTGCAAAGCATTAGCTGGAAGGTTAGAGAAAGTAACTCCTATCATTATACACCCTGATCAAACAGGCTTTTATAAAGGGCAGATATTCCACTGTTAACATGCAGAGACTAATTAATATAATAGATTATTTACCATCAATACCTGGAAACAATAATAGTTTCTTTAGATGCAGAGAAAGCTTTTGATCGTGTTAACTGGAAATATTTACTAGCTACTCTAAACAGATTCGGCTTTGGCCATCTTTCATTAACTGGATTAAAATCTTATACAGTTCTCCTAATGCGAGTGTTAAAACAAACGACCAGAACCTCTCCAAGTTTTAATCTACAAAGGGGTACCAGACAAGGTTGTCCACTATCTCCCTCACTTTTTGCTATATTTATTGAACCGCTAGCCGCTGCAATTAGACAAAATAAAGCTATTAAAGGCATTCAGGTCCAGAAAATATATTCATAAAATAAGTCTTTATGCTGATGACGTTTTACTATTCCTCCAGAACTCACAAACCTCTCTATCTGAAACAAATCTCACTAATTAATAAATTCTCATCACTGTCGGACTACTCTGTTAACTGGACTAAGGAGTACAGTTCTACCCATCAACTGTAGCTTTCAAAATCTACCCAGCATCACCTTAAAATCAGGTAACATTGATACCTAGATGTAAATATTCCCTCCAGGATCTCAGAACTAACAAAACTTAATCACACTCACCTTCTTAAGACTATAGAAGATGATCTTGCTCGCTGGAAAATCTCTACCCATTTCACTCATGGGGGAGAGTCCACCACCATAAAAAATGATGGTTCTACCAAAATAACTATTTGTTTTCTATGATTCCTATGAAACCCCCCTCTACCTGGTTTAAATTCGTCTAGAATCACACATCTCCCGATTTCTCTGGAAAAAATAAACCACCCCGGATCAGTTTAAAAACTTTACAGAAGCCGAAAGATAGATGAGGAATTAGACTTGCCTAACTTTCAACATTACTTCCTAGCTAATAGATTGCAATATGTCCTAAAATGGCTCAAAACCTATCCACTAGATGACCTGTGGATAGACATAGAACAAACATTTTGTGACAATTTGGAAATTTTCTGATCTTCCTTTTTTCAGCTTAAGTATAAAAAAAAGCAAAAGTGCTTTAAAGTGTCAACATCAGCACTTCTCTGACAGCCTGGTGGGAATTTCTCAATAAAACCAACTCCTCAATAATACCAATGTGAACTCACACCCATCTGGAACAATCCTGATATACTACTAAACAAAAATATGCTAACTTAACCAATGGATTACCAAGGAAATTAAACATACTTTGAACATATTATCCATAACAGAAACATTTTATCTTTTAATACACTCTCATCACAATATGGGATTAACAGCAACAGATCTTAGAATATCAACAGCTCAAAACCGTAATACACCACAAAAATTCCCCTTCACCAAACAGATCTGGAACTTCCTCCAATAGTAGCAGATTTTATGGACCTCTGTACCCCCAAATTACTTTTCAAAAATATACAGATTAATGTTAAAAATAGATGACTCAAATTCCCCTACCTACTTCAAAATGGGAGATAGATTATCCATCAATCCTAGTCAACCATTTTGGTTACAAATATGTCTTAATGCCTTTAATATGCACAGACAGCCCAAATGTACAACTCCAATACAATACAAAGTCCTCCATTAGAACGCATTATACAGGACAAAGGATGTTCACACAGATGGGTCTTAATCACTCCGATATCTGCACACAGTGCACAGGTAACACAGCAGATGATTACTTACACGCTTTATGGCTTTGTGCACCTGTCCAGAAGTTCTGGAATAAGGTCTGTGAGGATTTATCAACATGGGTTAGATGTAACATTCCTGCATGTCCAAAACTTTGTTTACTGGGTGACCTAAGTGACATTAATATAGACACTAACAAAGCACATATGGTCCTCACGGCCTTATGTATCGCAAAGAAAACTATTCTAGTGAACTGGAAGTCTAAAAACAATCTAAATATTAACCAGTACAGAAATCTCCTGCTGGATCACATCAGTCTAGAGTCTGTATCGGCATCCATTAAACACCAATCAGTTAACTCTCAGTCTTCCTGGACCCCGCTGATTAGTCACATCACGTAGTGGGAAGGGGTGCTGGGGTCTAGTCATTCTGTGGGGGTCAGGGGTGGGGCTGGCTGGGGGGCCTTGGGGGTCCATCGGCCCTGGCCGTTTCTCTGGGTCGGTGGTCGGGGGGGGCCATTGAGTAGGGGACGGTGTGGCTGACTGGCTCCGGGGCCTTGGGGGCCTGGGGGCTGGTGCTCACTGGGGGCGGGCCGGGGGGCGACTGGGGGTCCGGGGCGGTTGGGGGGCTGGCCTGGGGCTGGGCAGCCTGGTTGCTGGGGTGGGGGCCGGGCGGGGGGGCGGGTGCCCCGGGGTCTGGGGGCTGTCTCCCTCCAGCTTGGTGGGCCCTTCCTGGGCCTCGGGGGGGCTTGGTCGCCCTGGGCATGCCATCGGGGTCGGGCTGATCCGATGCCGGGCAGGTACCCTTGGGATTACAATGTGTCCGTTGGGTCTAAGGGAGGGGTAGGGGGTAGGGGGAAGGGGGGTGGCGGGAGTCCTGGTGGGCAGTGGGAATGGAGTCTGCTCTCCTTCTCACTCTCTCCCCTCCCGCCGGGGACTCCTTCGGGGAGGATGGGGGCGCTGTGCCTTGGACCCGACCAGAATGCGTGTGTGCGGCCTGGGGCTCTCTGGTCCCCTGGTGTGGTGGTGTGGGCTGCCGGGGGTGGGTGGGCGTCCGGGGCGCTCATGCGCTGGGCTCTTGGCGGGGCCGGGCCTTTGCCCCTCTTCCCTCAGGTGGTCTTGGGGGGGGGCGGGGGCGCCTACAGCGGCCAGATGGGGAGTTGGCTGCCTGGGACGGGGATCTCTCTCCCAGTTGTGCCCCTCCTCGGGCCCGGCTGGGACGGGGATCTCCCTCCCAGTTGTGCCCCTCCCCGAGCCCCTCTCCTCCCCCGCCACCCCACATCACACACACTACACATAGGGCACTGTGGGGCGGGTGTAGGCGGTGGGTTTGGCTGGGGGGTCCCCATTGCGGGATCCCCCGGTGGACCCCTGTGACTGCCCGCCCCACTAGATTTTAATCACAACCTAGACATCAATATACATTTAGGGCCTCGGGGGGATGGGCACATGGGCTGTGGGTGGGCGGAAAGGAGCCACCAAGGTGGCCCTTCCTCCATCCCCTCCCTTTGTGACCTCTCTCCCCCCGATTTTATTTACATGTTAGACACTACCACATTTAACAGTACTGCACTACACACATAACACACACACACTGAGGGAGTCCTGAGGGGGTCCTGCTGCCTGGCAGCAGTGGGACCCATCACCATCTCATGGCTCCTTCCAGTTTTTAATTGCATTATAAATAGCCCATACTTATGCACACACAACTCAGGCTGGGGGGCAGGGGGGCCGGGGTCTTCCTACGCCCTCGTGTCCCGGGATGCACTCGGGGCTGCAGGGGGTGGAGGTTCGGTGCCTGCCTGGAGTCCTGTGTGGGGTGCTGCTGGGCGCCATCTGCCCTGGGGGCTGCCCTCGGTGCCGCATCGGGGGGCTGGTGAGACCCCGGGGAGAATGTATGTGGTTGTGTGGGTGTGTGTATGTGGAGAGGGTCTGGGGCCCACCAGGCCCTAGACTCCCTGGGGTGCCCCTGGTGGGGGCGGGGTGGGGGGTGGGGGGGGAGTGAATGGGTAAGGGTTGGGGTAAAGAGGGGTTTTTTTTGGGGGGGGGACCTGCGGACATGTTCTTGTCCCTGGGGTGCCTAGCCTTGGTGTTGGGTTGACGTGGCCCACGGTGGTTTTGCCTGGGGCGGTCGGGCCCGTCAGGTTCCTGGGTGGGGCTTTGCTGGGGGGAAAGGGTGGCCCTTGGGCCTGTGGGGCGCCTGCCCTCCGTGCGGCCCGCGCCGCAGCGCCCGGCGCCCACTGGGCCTGCTCGCCATCGCCCTGGGCTGCCCGGTGCCCCTGCCCGGTCGCGCCGGGGGTTCCGGTCTGGGGACCCCTCTGCTCTGGTCCGGGTGGGCCGCTGCTCTGTCTGCTTTGGCTGTCCCGGGCTTGGTACTCTGTGGATCTGCTTGGCCTTTGGGGCCTCGGGCTCCCCCCGTCCCCCTCTGATGCTTCGGGGTGCGGCGTGATCGCGGCCCCCTTGCGGGTACACATTTCCTCCCTGTTGCATGGCCACACATCCATATTAGCACGTGCATGCTCACAAACGTGCTCGTCTCTCCATCCGCTTCTCACTAGAGGTAGCTGATGCTGATGTTTGTGTGTTGGTACGTTCATCTGCAGGTACGTTTGATATTATCTTCATTCTATCTTTCTTTCGGTATCATGTAGTACTGTGGTAGTTTATGTTGTTGTTTTTTTTTTTTTGTGATATGTTCTGGGCAGCATAGACAACTGTTATTTCCACATTTTAATCCTGTCCTTTTCTCCCTTTTTTTTTTTTTTTTTTTCTCTCTCTCTCTCTCTTCCTCTATCTCCCTGTCAGGTTCGGCACTGACATATAAGACTAAAGAAAATAACATTACAATAAAAATAATAAAAATATCAAGGGCAGCCATGTATATAACATGTCTCCCTTGGTAGAGCAAATCTGTCAAGCAAAATATGGCACACAGACCACCGTTCTGTATGTTAGGATGCTGGACAGGACAGGGTAAAAAAAAAGAAAGAAAAAAAAGAGATGCGAGATATAGAAGATCCCATAAGATGAGAAAGATTAGGATGAGTAAATCTGTGTGAAATCCTAAATTCAAAAGCTACTAAAAGATTTTACAAGGTGAGATTCAGATGGTTTGGGTATATTGAAAAATGATGTATTCTATATATATATATATATATATATATATATATATATATATATATATGTGTGTGTGTGTGTGTGTGTGTGTGTGTGTGTGTGTGTGTGTGTGTGTGTGTGTGTGTACTAGGAGTAGGACATTGAACATGGTGCTGCCAGGCAAAGAAACAGAAATGAAAATATGGAATAGATGATCCATTGTCATCCAGTTTTAACCCTTTATAGGGTAAAATAAATAAATAAATAAATAAAACACATGCAAGTGTATCACCTGTGTTTGATCTGTTTATTTCCACTTGTACAGTAAAATGAACTTACCTTTCACCACATGTACTGCCATGCAACATTAACACCTCTCTGGGAAATTGCTTGCCACAAACAGGACAGGAAGGCTCAGGAGAAAATCAAAATTCAAATTAGTCTTCTTTAATAACTTGAAGCGGTGTTGATTCATATGTTAGACAAATCAACACAATGTCGGATTCTGTGAAGTAAAGGCTGAAAAAAACCAGCCTTGAACAACACACATCAAAAATTATTTTGCATTAAAATCTCCTTTACCGCCAGGATTATAAATATTACCTTAACACGGGCCTATTTGTTCTGAAGTCAACAAATATTTAAAGCCATAGTGACAGACAGTTCTGTCATTATAAAAAATATCACCTGGTCATCCACTGGTCAACAGACTGGTAGTGTGTCTACACAGAATTTTAACTTTCTGAATTTTGCTGAAATTTTTTCATGTTAAACATTAAATTATACATTATGATTTTAATTAGGATACGAAAATTACAAGTCCCAGGTTAAATTCCACAGTATCATACAATCATGCTCACTGCTGATAGACAGCAGGATGGACCCACACTGCACACTTTTTAAAATGTATGATTATAATCCCTTTGAGCTCTGTTGGAAAACAGTTGGTATATGCTAGCCTGGCATACGCTAACCTGGTATACACTAGCCTGGTATATGATAGCCTGGTATATGCTAGCCTGCCTACTATGTATGTTGTTCTGCTACTTTTTGGACATGATATCAATTATCAAAACATACATTGCAGCACCAAGCTTTCTACTGGTGCTAGGAAGAGTACGGGAAGTCTGGAGTGATCCCACACTTTTATTTTTCCGGACTAAGTGATTAATGATTTTCATTTGATTAAAGACGAATGTGCAGATATATTCCAATATTAAATTTAGAGTGAATTTACCTGAACTTGAACTTCTGTAGAAATAACAGGTTCTATGTGTTGTGCCTGTTCGGGATGTTATCAAAGTCAGATTCCTGGAAAATTACTATTTTGAAAACTTTTCCATAACATGTACTGTTAACCACAAGGTTTGTACATTTTGTGGTGTCTTTATCAAGCTTATACACACAAATCACAACTACATATACAAATATAGTATAAACACCCTTTTGTAAAGTCTAAAAAATTACCACATATTAGAACATTTTTCTGAAACAGCATAAGAAATAAGTTAATTTTAAACACTTATATATTTTAATATGTCCTTTATTTAACCAGAAAGGTGTATAGATACAAGATCCCTTCCTTCTGGTCATTTACTGCATAGTATAGTTGTGTTACAGCCATACTTAGTGGTCTATATTTTTCTCCGTGAACTTACCTGTCCACAGCTTTCAATGTTTAAAAAGAGGCATATTAAACCCACAGTTCTTGCACTGAGACTTGGGCATTTTCCTGAACTCTGCAGCATCATGAGGAAGAGGTGTAGTATTAATTTCTTCCTGGAGCGGAACAATGTAAAGCATGTGCTTCCCATTGCTGGTGGCCATCTTCAGCATCTTAGACGTGTAGCCCTGCGATCCCTGAGCCACAACAGACAAGTTCCTCTGTCCATTACCACCTTGGATGTAGAAAACAGACACACGATGTAGAAAATTAAACCCATAACACACAAAAGCAGTAAACATGCTGTCAATATTGTAAATTGCCTTAATTTGAAACTTTAATCTGGGTAGCGACCATAGACGGTATATAAAAGATGGACGGAGCCTCCGTGACGTCACCCATAGGTTTCTGAAGAGCAAAAGTGAAGCTCATTGGGCGTTCCAACCGTCGCCATCTTAGTAGCGTCACGCGTCTCATTAATCCAGGAAAATCCAAAATTGGGCAAAGAGGTGGAGCTGAGAGGGAGACTGTGAAGGTGAGGGTGGATGATTGACACCCCATCAAATTCTGAGCTGCCTGTAACTAAGAGCTAACCCCGAGAAACGATAGTTAACCAACTAACGGATGTAGGCGGGCTAAAGCTAAGGTGAGCTGTTAGCCGGCTAAAACCCACAGTTGTGCTGCACTCTCCCTTCTTTCCGCAGATATTGGATACCTGTCAATCAAAAGGACACGCCCCTAATTAAGCTGCATACTCAAGATTAAATAACATCCAAACGGATGAGTTAGAAATTACAGTTGTCATGACAATAAACTTGACCTATTAATCCTAAAATGGATTTTTGTACCAGGATTTAAACATGTTCATTTCTACTTTGAAGTTGGTCTTTTTAACATGGGAGTCTATGGGGATTGACTCTGTTTTGGAGACAGCCCCTAGCGGATGAGGGGGGAACTGCAATTTTTTTGCACATCCGCATAGGCTTCACATTTTACAGGTGGAGGTTGCCGCTTGGTAGCAACACTACAAATTGAGATATTTTTTACAAAGCATTGCATTAAAATAAGTATTTTTGCAGTATAATTTTACAAAACTTAAATTTAGTCTACTTTATAAGTCATCTAGTACAATTAAAATGGTTGTTACCTGCAGATTTATTCAAAAGCCATCCTCCGGTTAGGGTCTTCATTTTGGGATATTCATCATGAAGAGCTTTGGTGATCTAGGTTAAGAAAAAATACATAAAGACTAATGTGATATTCCAAAGATCTGTCTGCTAAAATCCAAAGATGTCACTAGGGTATTCCAGGAGATGCAATTTCCAATTCCTGTCAACAGACACCAAGAATCTAAGACCAAGAAAATTACCTATTCATGATCAGCATTATCAGCTATGCCAATTGTCCGTCTTCCCAGTCCAGCTTGAAGGAGCTTTATTTCATTTTTGGGAGTTTTTGTTGTTGAACCAGGCAGAAGACAGAAACTGGACTCTACACTGTGAGCCGCTGGTATGACAACGCTTGGTGCTGGAAAAGGTCGCTTTCCTCTGTTCTGTCTTCTTTGAAACATTGCTGGAAATGACCTAACATTCATTCAGTAACTTATTAATAAATATATAAATGGGGAGAAAAAAACAACAAAAAAACTAAAATGAATCACAATATTTTAAAGAAAATAGAGCCAAATGGGCATTAATAAACTTGCAGTTCAACAAGTTGACACATACCTTTGCATTTCCCTCGGTGTGTTCTCTCTGGTGGTCTGTGGGCCGGCTGGTGGCTGACTACTCTGTCTACTTACAGTTTCACCCCCCACTTCTGACCGGACATTAGATAGAACATCAACAAAGCTGCGTATAGCTCTCTCTACAGCAGATTTTTGTTCCTGTTGAAAATACACATACATCTACATAAATACTAGCATGAAAACACCATCTGAAACTAAACCAGGTGGGAACACATGAAACCCTGAACTTTATTCAGTGTTCAGCAGATTGTAACTGTCTAAGTTATTAATAATTAGTGTTTCTGCATCATAACGATGACTCACTTCTGTCATTTGATCGTGGTGAGGATGTTTCTCTATATTGTGTTTTCAGACATGTTTTAACATAACTTTACTGGGGAGAAACCTGAAAGGGCACATGGAAACAGTAGCTGGGGTTCTATTAACATGGCCGACCAAGCCCCGGTGACGTTAGGTGTTCAAGAGGCTACGGTGCTAGGAGAGGCCACTTCTTAGCTAATTGTAAACTAATATTTAAACACACTTTGTTGAATAAATTAAAAATGAATGGTAAGCTTAATAATCGTTATCACGCTCTTCATTTAACAGGACTATTCACAGGAGTTTAAAAAAACATCTTCAGCCTGCTTTGGGAAATCAGTTTTGGCTAGATTCTTTTCTGCAATTGATCTTAAAAACTGTACAAGGACAACTTGGTTGGAGCGATACTAAAACAACTGAATGCTTCAGTAAAGTTGTGACATAAAATACGAACGTTTATTCCAGCAATATTTAAAATTATAACCCACCGGTGTAACAGACGTACTCGCGCCTTCGTCCATTGTTGAAACTCTATTCCCCTTTAAGAGTCTGCAGTGGTGCGGAAGGACAGGAAGCCATCTGCGCTCTGATTGGACAGTTCGATTTGTCACCATCCAATCAGATAGAAGTGTAAAGATAAAGACATAATTCGCAACCGCAACTTCAGAGGCTCACACGCAGTTTGATGCTTTGCATCTATGAACAGGGTTTTCGCAAAAGAACTTTATTTTTTCCCCCACAAATACAAATCTTTTTTACAACCATGCAAACACCTTTTCTGCACATTTACACACTTAATTTTTCAGGCAGATTGTTTTTACAGGGTGACAAGCTTGATTTACAGACACAAACTCTGAGATTATGTGCAAGCATTCATTTACAACTGCAAAATCTTTATGCCTTAATATTGAGCCCATACCCCTTGGCAAAGCAAATTTGTTCAGCACGATACAGCAACCAGATTATCATTTTGCTTGCTATGATGCTGGACAGGACAAGTTAAAAAAAAAAAAAAAAAGGTTACGGAGGCGGCGTGGAATTCATACTTCTCTGCCTTAACGTACAGCCGGTTTTCAAGCAGCCTCTGTAAAACCATCCGACTGTGTTCCTCAGGAGTCTTGGAATAGATCAGGATGTCGTCTAAATACACAAAAACAAACAGGTTCAAGTAATCTCTCAGAACATCGTTTATGAGGGCCTGGAACACCGCCGGAGCATTAGTGAGACCGAAAGGCATGACCAAGTACTCAAAATGACCCAGAGATGTGTTAAACGCCGTCTTCCATTCGTCTCCCTCACAGATCCTGACAAAATGATAGGCGTTGCGGAGATCTAGTTTGGTGAAAATGGTTGCCCCCTGGATGGGCTCAAATGCAGAGGTAAGGAGTGGCAAGGGATACTTGTTCTTAATAGTTATCTTGTTAAGATCCTGATAGTCAATGCACGGTCTAAGGCTCTTATTCTTCTTCTGCACAAAAAAGAAGCCGGCACCGACCGACGAGGGCCTAATTATTCCTGCTGCTTGGGATTCCTGGATGTAGCGTTCCATAGTGTCACGCTCTGGACCGGACATGTTGAACAGTTTGCTAGTAGGTAGGGGTGCCCCAGGCAGAAGATCTAAAACACAGTTGTAGAGACGGTGAGGAGGTGAAGAGAAAGGGCCTTGGTCTTACTGGGTGCTGAGATCATGGTATTCGGGAGGAACTAAAGACAAGTCCACTGCAGGCACGGGGTCAGAAGGAAGCTGACAATGAGGCTGAAGGGCTGACTTAAGGCAGTTTAAATGACAGAAGGGGCTCCAACTCTCAACTCTGCGTTCAGACCACAAGATGTGTGGGTTGTGCAGGGCCAACCAGGGAAATCCAAGGATGAGGGGAGCACTGGAAATAGGGAAGAGAAAAAACTCAAGGACCTCCCTGTGATTTCCAAAGACAACCAGGGAAATGGTTTTGGTTTTGTGTGTGATCTTGGTTAAAAGTCCGCCATCCAGGGCTGAGACTGTGATAGGTGAAGGCAGGGACTCCAGGGGGAGATTAAGTCTGGAGGCAACACTAGGGTCCAGGAGATTTTGATCAGCCCCAGAGTCTAAAAGGGCCACAAGCTCCCGAGTGGTGTTGCCCAACTGGATTACGACAGGAAGGCTTAGATGTGGAGGAATTAACTCTTTAGTTCCACCCACCAGTAATCCTGCCTCTACTGGTGGGCCCTGTCTTTTGGCCGCACAGGACAAGCGGCAAAGAAATGGTCCTTGGAGCTGCAGTACACACACTCATTAGCCTTCATGCGGCGGAGTCGTTCCTCAGGACTGAGTCGGGCCCGTCCTATCTGCATGGGCTCAGGTGGTTCCTCTGAGGTGGGTGACTGGAATGTAGTTCTTACATTGTCAGAAATAAGGGTACTGTAGGAGTACATTTCTGTCCCTTGAGGTACATTATGGATCTATCTACCCTCTGTGGGTCATAACTGGACCTCAAGGTAACTATTTGTACCTTTTTGAGTCCCCGTAAGGTACATTTATGTTCCAAAGCACTAAATGGTACAAATAAGAACCTTTTTGTTAAATATCGGGGTACAATTTTAGGATAAACTTTTTTTTTCATATAGATTTTTGGCTTTGTGGGACACAATTTGTTACTCAATTTTTATCAGTGAAATAGTTTAAGTGGATAAGTTAGATTCCTATTCTATCTCTAGTAATTACATGAATCATAACACACCATTTAAAAAAATCTGTTGTTTAAAAAAAATAACACACACTTCATTTTAACAGGTTTATATTACCCCATTCTGTCAGATAAATAATCTATTTATCAAGCATTTTTTTCACAAGGACAAGAGGCAATAGTTAAATAATTTTCACTAAAGAAGGAAAGAAAAAAACTGCAGCTAGAGGGGGTGGATGAGTGCATTTTACAAATTCTCGGTTGGTTTGTGTTTCAAATGGCTAACAGTGATTGGCTCATGACCAGAACGGAGTCAACAGTCCACAATTTGTCTCAACTCTTTCCTCGGACCCGTGAAAGGAGACAGATATTTTGCCATGTCACTAGCTGGGCTTTCAACGGAGGAACTGTTACAAAAACTGAAAGAAGGTGGAATTGACATGACTGAGGCTGAAGCACAGCGGTTCAGAGGTAAGCATAGTCTTTAAACATGCCTGTTATATAGGTTAGCTTGCTAACGTTAGCGCACTAATGCTAGTCAATGCGCTAACATTAAAGTGTTTACACATCATAATAGTCTCTTTAGTTTTCTGTTCGTTTTGTGCTTCTTTACTTTTTAGCATTTAAGCTTGAGTAAGTTCAGTTGATTTCAGTTGCTGAGCTTATCTTATTCAGGTTAGTTGACAAATCGCGCCATTTTTAAATGTACAAATCAGAACGCAGAGAGCAAAGGAGAGCCAGCAATTAGAACGGAATGGTGAGAGCCTGCAAGCAATGGATTCGCTAGCGACGCTATATCAGATAGCTATATTAGCGAATCCCACTAAGCTGAGTAAAATACAGCAGTTAATTTATTGTGTGAATGCTTGTAACTTCAGCTATCTTCCACCTATTTCCACAATTTCAGTATCAAAACGTTCAGCTCGTCCAGGAGATGTGTGCTCTAGTCCAACTTTCAACTTCATAACTGTTATACGTTTTAAAATATTTAGCATTTAAACTTTATTTTTTGCCATAGAAACGAATAGCGGAATGTTCCACTGGTTGAAAAACTTCCACCTCTTTCAGCTTTAAGAACTTTAGCACACTTTTAGTATAAAAAAATAAATTATCTAAATTGTTTAGCTGAAAGCATCACAGTGAAAGAATTATTTTGATCTCTAATGATTTTCTCACAGCGGTGAGAAGTTCTGAGGCCTCAAAAACAAGCAGGTTCAGTTTCTCTGCCCTCCTGTCACCTCAGCTCCCTGTCAGCAGCTGCGCTGTTGTCATGACAACGCGCATGCAGCTGACCTCTGACCTACTTAATGCAGAGCTCTTTCTGTCTGCTGGTTTCAACAAGTAAATTTCAACCTTCTTCAAGTGTAAAGCTGCTTTTTGTTCAACTTTCATTAATTTAACTAACATTTATACACAACTGACCTTTCTACACAGGCAGACATAATGCAGTGGTTCAGCAATGCATAAAGTAAACATTTAGTTTGACCTTATCTTTAACAATATATGCAACAATTTCATCTACATCTTCTCCTGTACTCTTTCAGACAATGATGTGGACGGTGACACAGTTGACTGCGGTCTCACAGAGAGCATGGTTGGATTCCTGTTTCAAGGATCTTTCAAGAAGTAGGTTAAATTCAATCACTTTGTGGTAAAGCAAAAAGAGTCAGTAATTACACTGACTTTAGAGGATGTCCCTCCAGACAAATGGCAGTATTTCACTCCCTCAGCAACATCCAGGTAAATGGGTGAAGAAGTTGACATTATCTTGTTATACCCTGTTATCATTGTTTCCATGAACATATATTCATTATTGCATCATTCTTTAACATTTACTTTACAGTGTTACATTTTTTTACTAACAGTTATTAATCTAATTATGAGGTATTGTTTGGATTGTGGTATTTCTGTGTTGTTCTGAATGATATATGAAAAAAAAATCCTTAATAGTGTCGACTGTCAAGCACCAGCCTTAGTGTCAGTATCAAGTTTTAAGTTTTAGTTTTGTGACAAGTCTTAAAGAGACCAATGAGAAATTGTTAATTTTCACCCAATAGCAATACTTTTTGTTTTGCCTTACAGCAGTTGAAAAGGTGTGAGACTTCCGGCTACTTTTGAGCTTCCAACATTCCCTGGACATCTGCAAACAAAACTTGAAAAGAAAGAGCCATGTCAAAAAAAACCAAAGGATAGACACACAATAATCAGAGTCCTCTATGAAGCTGTGTCACAGTATACAATGTAAGTTTGATTACTGTTATGTTGGTCGCCCTAACTGACCTGTATCCTAAATTACAGTTTGTTATTTAAACTCCCAAATCAATGATACATCTTAGGAGTCAGCACTTGTTCTTTATTCATTTTGGGTTAGTGATTTTGATTTCCTTTTATGCAGTAGGTATCCCACAAATGCAGAATATGTTCAAGCTGTAAAGACATTAATTTTAAAGTATCCTTTCCAGGACCTCGAGGGAAATGGTTATGTAAGTGAAATTCAAAATGCACACAAATGTACATGCAGGATTTTCATTGCTGGTGATATTAAAAACATCCAGGGGTGTGTTCACACAAAATGTCTATCATTAAAAAGTACATGTTCATTGTCTTGTACAGATAAAAATAAGATGTAGTAATTGTGACACTGTTGGGATTGTCAATGTACAGTGAGTTCTCTTATGAATGGGTGTTTTTTGTTTCAATCAGCACACATGGCACATGTCTCTGAAGCGTAAATTCAAACTAGAGCGTGCACCCTTGTGTGACAACGATGAAGTGAGACATACTAAGGAGAAATTTGGGCACATGAAATCCAAGTAACCATCTGAATCTGCAAGAACAAGTCAGAGAAATGGTTTTAAGGTCAGTGGGTACAGCTCATGTTTTTTTTTTTTAAGTTTGCTGAAATCGTTACCTTGGTGTTCTTTTCTAGTATGTAACTTTTCCCATTTAAATTTGAAGTTTTATTTTGAAAGGTATGATTTTCATTTCCCTTTTGATGATAATGTTCTGTCGCACGCAGTGCTTCTAATCCATCCTCTATACAGTTATTCTCATCAGTTCTGATTTTTGCATTACTCTGTCAACTAGATTTAGCCATTTTCTGATAGTTTGTCTTTATTTAACCCTTTATTTTAAAACAAAAGAAATTGAGCAATCTTAAAAAAAAAAAAAAAACTTTTGCTTTGCTTTGCTCTTAAGAGTAGCAGACCAAGAGCTCTTAAGCCAACTAGATAGTTTAGTATTGTAGTTTAAAACTCTTTGTTTCCACTATAGGCACCAAATGTTTTGGGTGAGGATCCTTCCTCCATTGAGGCTCACGTTAAGATCCTGCACAGCCAGTATCAGAAAGTGCAGCCAGACGCAAGGATTGTACAGGATCGCATGATGCAAACCCTTGCATGGCGAAGAAAGGAGACTGCAGATGGCATGACTCTGGCTGACACTCTAAAGAAATACTCTTTCTTAAGGACATCTAAAGGAGTAAGTGTTGACAAGAAGTGTTGTGGAATATGCTATTCTAGACAAATTCAGTCTATAAGGATACATCCACACATGAATGGAACCAATGTTAAGTTATACCCTTTGGTTTTAATGGATTACTGCTGAAAAGTTTTCAATAATAACATTCTAAATAACAATTCAGCACCTACTGAGCCACCGTTTGAGGCTTTTTTCTTTATTTTTTTTTAAAGATATTTCTATTAACACATTTGTCTTTCAGATATAGAGAAAATATTTTCAAAATTGATTCAAGTCTAAATAATAACCTCACTGTCCAACATTTCTACAAACTTTCTCTGACTGTATTGAACAAGAGATTAGTTCAATCAATCAATCAATCAATCAATCAATCAATCAATCAGTCTTTATTTATAGAGCACTTTTCATACATAAATGCAGCCCAAAGTGCTGTCCATGGTTAAAACAATGCCCCCCTCCCTCCCCGCATCCTCTCACATACCAGTATGTACAAGCAGGCATACACATACAGACACACATACTTGCACATAATAAAAGACTAATGTGAGGTTGAGCACAGATGAGCCAGGTAAGGAAACACTATCACAGGGAGTCGTCTGCACCGGGAGCTGTTCACAGGCCACGACCGCCAGGACACTGACCCAGGGCACACGGCCAAGTGAGAGGCAGAGGAGCCACCCAACCAGATCGAAAGAACCAGCAGGACAGAGCCGCAGCAGCCACAGCCGATGAAAGCCCCCGGTGCAGAAAGCCCCCTCCGAGGAAACACTGGAGAAATAACCTAAAAATATTATAAATAGAATAAAAGCATAGAATAAATAAAAAATGGGTTAACATAGAAAAATAAATAGGATAGGGGAATAAAATAAATCAAATAAAATGAATAAATATTAAGTAAAAGCTAAATTAAAAAGGTGGGTCTTGAGCCTGCTCTTAAAAACATTAACGTTCTCTGCAGCCCTGAGCTCCTCTGGCAGGCTGTTCCACAGACGAGGACCATACCACTGGAAAGCTGCCTCTCCGTGAGTATGTGTCCTGACTTTAGGTACAGTCAGCATGCCAGTACCGGAAGACCTCAGGGGCCGCGAGGGTTCATAAGGTAAAAGCAAATCTGAAAGATAGGAAGGCCCAAGACCATTAAGACATTTAAAAACCAATAAGAGAACCTTAAAATTGATCCTGAAACACACGGGGAGCCAATGCAGTGATTCTAAAACCGGTGTAATGTGGGCCCGCCCTCTGGTCTTTGTCAGCACACGAGCAGCTGAGTTCTGTAGAAGTTGTAGAGGTGCAATACTCTTTTTGGGAAGACCAGAGAGCAGGGCATTACAGTAGTCAATACGACTGGTGATAAAAGCATGCATCAGCATCTCCGTGTTGGCCCGAGAGAGAATGGGATGGACTCTGGCTATGTTTTTTAGATGATAAAATCCTATTTCGGTAACATGTTTAATATGTGGAATAAAACCAAGCTCAGAGTCAAAAATAACGCCCAGGTTTTTTACTTGTGATGATGGGTTTAATGCGGATGCCTGTAATTTAGCTAAGAGTTTCTCTCTCTGAGCCTCAGGACCAATGACTAAAACTTCAGTCTTGTCCTGGTTAAGCTGTAAAAAGTTTTCTGCCATCCAGGATTTGATATCTAAAATACAGTTGAAAAGGGCGTCCATTGGTCTGGTGTCATCAGGAGACATGGAGATGTACAGCTGAGTATCATCAGCATAACTGTGGAAGTTTACTCCATGCCTCCTGATGACGCTGCCAAGAGGGAGCATATACAAATTAAAAAGAACAGGGCCTAAAACTGACCCTTGGGGCACACCACATGTCATTTTATGGATCTTAGAGGAGCATGTATCCAAACTTACCATATAAGTTCTGTCTGTGAGATAGGAAGTAAACCAGTTGTGAACAGCACCAGAGAGGCCCACCGGGTGTTTCAGTCTGTTTAAAAGAATTGTGTGGTCTACTGTGTCAAAGGCTGCACTAAGATCCAGTAGCACCAAGACTGAGAGGTTCTGTGAGTCACAGTTAATCCTTAAGTCATTTAAAACCTTCAGGAGAGCAGTCTCTGTGCTGTGGTTCACCCTAAATCCAGACTGATATATCTCAAGGATATTTCTACTATTTAAAAAATCATTAAGCTGAATAAAAACCAGTTTTTCTAAAATTTTACTTAAAAATGGTAAGTTGGATACAGGTCTATAGTTATTAAAATCATTACAATCCAAATTGCTCTTCTTCAGAAGAGGCCTCACCACCGCCGTTTTAAAGGCCGCAGGGAAAACGCCCATCTGAAGAGAGCAATTTATCACGCATAAAAGCTCGTCTTTAAAAAATCCATAAAATGATTTAAAAAGTGAAGTGGGAATTGGGTCTAAAAGACATGTGGTGGGTTTTACTGTGGAGAAAACTTTATCAAGGATCTCAGCATTAACCAGGACAAAACTGTCCAGTGTTTCCTCAGGTAAAACCAAGCACTCAGATGTGTTCGTGTTCTGGTTGCATAAAATACCACATCTGATGGCACTGATTTTACCTCTGAAGTGGTCTGCAAACTGCTCACAGAGAGAGTCTGTTGGGGTTCGCTGGGAGCTGTTAAAATCAGGGTTACATAGGTGATCGATGGTGGAAAAAAGAACCTTGGGATTATTTTTATTGTTACTGATTATTTTTGCGAAGTACATGTGTCTTGAGTTCTTTAGTGCGTTATTGTAAATTTTAAGCTGCTCACAAAATATCTGATAATTTATTGTCATTTTATTTTTCCTCCATCTCCTTTCTGCCGCCCTGCAATTTCTTTTGTGTTTTTTGACCTCCTCATTCCTCCAGGGAGATATAAGTTTTGGGTATATCTTTTTTGTCGTGAGTGGAGCAACAGAGTCGAGGCTTGTCTTCAGTTTACTGTTAAAGTGTTCAACAATAAAATCACAGGGTGCATGTAAAATCACAGGAGGACATTTATCTAGAACTTTGATAAAATTTGCAGCCACTTCAGAGGTTAGATAGCGCTTCCTCACAGTTCGCACCGAGGTCTCCCGCTGAATAAAACCGGTGATGTTAAAAAACACACAGTAGTGGTCAGAGACAGCCAAGTCAACAACAGAGGACACACTGGCAGAAAGGCCATAGGTAATGACCAAGTCCAGCGTGTGTCCTCTTTTGTGAGTCGGCTGTGTGACGTGTTGCGTAAAATCCATATAGTTAAGAATGTTTAAAAATTCTTTTGAAACAGGGTCTAAAGGATTATTTATGTGCAGGTTAAAATCACCGGTTAAAATTATCATGTTGTATGTTGTGTGTATGATTGATAGAAATTCTGAAAACTCATTAATAAAAGCAGCACATTTTTGGGGTGGTCTATGAACAGTGACACATAAAATTGGAGGGCTGCTAAAAACAATGGCGTGATATTCAAAAGTGGTAAAATTAGCAAATAAAATCTGTTTGGTGGTGAGAGTGTTATTGGTTAAAGATGCTGTGCCACCACCTTTCCTACCAGTTCTTATAGAAAAAGAATAGTTTAAATTTGGTGGGGAGGCCTCAGCTAGAACAACAGGTGCATCCACACCCAACCATGTTTCAGTTAAAAACAAACAGTCTAGTTTGTGGTCTAAAATCAGGTCATTGACAATAAAAGACTTATTTAACAGAGAGCGTATATTTAAAAGTGCCATGTTGAGTGTGACTGGTGACATTTGAACTGAAGAGGTAGGTACTGGTTGACATTTTGGGAGAGGCCTGAGATTATTGATGTTTACGGCATGATATGGTTTGTGGTGGTGTGGTTGCTCTCTGAATGTGATAATGACATGAATTGATGAACTGTGTGGAGGAATGTTAGGTCCAAGTCCAGTATTGCCAGCTTTGCTGTTAAAAGTGGAACTGAGTAAGTAGGAGCTGGGACCAGGGGGGCATCAATCCGTGACGGACAGGTCAGCAGCTGCAGTGGGTTTGGTGTGATGAGTGGGCTGGGTGCAGGGGTGCTGTACACCAAATGCCAAATTGGCGGACAGAAGACGGCAGCCCCGCGAGTTGAGGTGAAGCCCGTCAGCCCCAAAAAGATGCCTCCGCTCCCAAAAAGCATCAAAGTTATTAATAAAACCCAGGCTGTGGGAACTACAAGCGGAGGAGAGCCAGGTGTTGAGGCTGAGCAACCTGCTGAAGCAGCCCATCCCTCTGCCGCAAGAGGGGGTGGGGCCAGAGATAAAAACATTTACCTGATATTGTCCAAGCAACCCGAAAAGATGGAGGAAATCCAACTTTAACAGCTCGGACTGCTGTTTACGGATATCGTTGATGCAAAACGTGGATTATGATCCTGTTGGCCTGCGGCTGGGACCTCAGGATGCTGTCGGCAATGTCCATAACAGTGGCTCCCGGGAACGACAGGGTGAGCACCCCCCTCATCCGCACGTTCCTCACGATGGAATCCCCGATAATGAGCGTGGAGTGAGGAGGATCCGCCGGGGGGCAAGGGGGACTGGTGGTTCGCCCACCCATGACGTCCACGTCATGGCACCGGGGTTGTGATCTGGACGGCGATGAAACAGCCGAATCACGGGGGCGGTTGTCTGGCAGGTGAGAGTTGGTCCGCGGCTGCTCCATGGGCCTGCTTCTCCGTGGAGCCTGAGTAAAGTGCAGCTCCCTACGGCGAGTTCTGACAGCAGCGTGGGACTGGCCGTCGCGGCTCCGGGAGCAGGATGGTAGCGACCCCGGTGACACAGCAGGATGGCGAGGGCCAGCGGCCAGAGGAGGAAAATCCACAAGATCCAGGACGCTGAACTTGTTCTCCAGGGATACGCCGTCAGTGAGGGGAGAGCACGAGAGACGGCTCGCCCGGTCCCTTCTGCAGCCGTTGCGGGTCCCGACCTCGGTCCACGGCTCCGGCTGGAGTGGAGTGGAGCTGACCGGAACTCTGGGTCTAGCCCCAAGTTGGAACCAGCGGTTCTCGCCAATGACAGGAGCACCAGCAACGCAGGCATCTGTTGTGTTTGTGTGCCTGGATGGACTATTGGTGGGAGCCCGGGACACATCACCTGGATAGGGTGCTGTGTCGGCTAGCTGAGCACTAGTAGCAGCGGCTTTAGTTTGGCCGAGGAGGATTGTATCCAGTTCGTGTTCAGCCTCCTGGATTTGGTAAAGAGTGGAAATTCTCTGTTCCAGCTCGATCACCTTCTGGCTCAGGTTGATGCAGCTTTCACAACTGGATGTCGAGGTAAGTGGAGCCATGACTCACCGGTAACCAGGAAGCTTCCCCGTTGTGTGTTGGTGGGGGTGAGGACCCAGTTGCAGGCGGATCAGGCAGGAGCTGCACGCACTCAAGCCTCCTCTGATTTCTGGTTAAAACTGTTCTTTATAAAACCAGAATATTAAAAGCTACAGGTAAAAATAGTGTGACTGTACGAATTCAGATTTTTAAAAGGCTTAAAACAGACTTAAAACTGCTAAAAGCCAATAAAAATTAAGGAAAGTCGGGCAGAGCGTCTTGTGCAGAGTCTTGTGCGGCCATTGGAGTTTGAGCTGTTAATACCTTTATAAATTATTTGTAATCTGACAAAATTAGGAAAGTGAAATATTTGTTCATTTGCAGCTCTGTGATGAAATAGAGCGAATCCATCCAACAATGGGAAAGGTGCGACAACGATTCGATGAAGGCTTTGTCTGCATCGTCCCGAAGGTGCTTAACCTGGCTAAAGGGAAATCTCCGTTATTCCCGGTCTACCTTGAGGCAAGAGAGGAGGCTCTCGCTGAAGAGTTAGCAGGTGCATATAAGGTTTTATTGCCCATGTCTGTATTTTCTTTTTTCTAATATAACCAAATTCAGACACCAACTTTTTTGTCAACTTAACCCTATTGCTGGCTTCCGGTTTTGTCTACATTCAAAATTCATTGTCAGAAATTGCAAGCATGAAAACATTGTTTAGAACTTAAATGTATTGTGTCTCTTGCAGGTGTTGACTTCAGAGCAGCCCTTATATTTTTCCCTTACATCTCCAAGGCGAACATCAACCTCTTTATCACTCTTGGAGAGGTATGTGTAACTTGCAGACATGTGTTAAACTTAATCCAAAACACAACAAAATGCTATTGAAGTATTCTTATTGCCTGAATGTCTGTAGTAGTTATTAAAACAAATTGTGAAAACATACATTAATTTAAGTTTTTACTATTTTATTAACCCTATATTCTACTGAACACTCTAAAGTAGATTTAATTATTAACTACTTAATTAACTTTTCAACTATAGTGTAGTAAATTTTACTTTCTTCTCATTTGATTTTAGTGTGACCCTATATCTCCCTACCCAACAATTCACCTGACCAGTCAAGACTGGAAAATGGCCTTCACGAAGAGAGCGCCAAACATTGTAAAAGCAGATGATGTTGAGGTATGTCGCGTAGAAACAACCGAGGAAGGGATCATCTCTGCCTTCTGCGCATACTTTGTCTTCAACCTGGCCTACCCAAGACACCTGAAGAACACACTGATATTCCTCCAGAGGTACATTGCTAGAATTGTTGAGGATGGTGACAAACCTCTGCCAATAACTGTTACCAGAAAAATTAATCTCTTTTATTAACTCCAATATGCCACGTCCCTACCAGTGCGCCAAATGCTCCAGGAGAGCATTTACCTTGATATAACTAATTCATCACATCGGACTTATTCATGCCCACGAAGCCAACTTCAATATCACATGTGGACTAGATGATTGCCAGTCTACATTTACCAAATTTGAATCATTCCGGAGACATGTGTATCGAAAACACAGGAACAAAGTTTTAAATCCTCAAAATGATTGTAATGGCAGTGAAAGTGTGCTAGTCAGTGATGAGATGGTCTATGAGGACTCTGAACATTTGACAGAAGAGACAGAAATAGTTATAGAAAACCCTCCATCCTATGATGAACTTTTAACCAATTTCAAAGAAAGTCTTTTCAAGTTCATTCTAAAATGTCGAGAAAAAAATCACCTATCACTATCTGTACAACAGGAGGTGGTGGATGACGTAAATTTTTTGATGTGTTTTTTCAAAGAGAACTATGATGCTTTTATTGCTTACCAACTAGAAAAATATGGTTTTGATGTCTCAAAGAGTCCAGAACTAAAAGGTGTCATACATTCTAATGAATTTTTTGATGAAGCAACAAAGGCTGTCCAATCTCCATATATGATGAGAGACCATTGTAAATCCAAGCTCAATATGATAGAACCTGTCCATTATAAATTAAGAAACTCTGTAGGACATACAGTTGGCTCCTATTCCTATGTACCTATTGATAAAGTGTTGAAAAATTATTGTTCTCATGAAGATGTACTGGATCAAATTTTGTGTGAGAGTAACCCAGAGACAGACAGGGAGTTTTTAAGCGACTATTGTGACGGAAACATTTTCAAAGAACACCCTTTTTTTAAAAGACCATCCAAAGGCACTGAGGCTGCATTTTTATGAAGATGAATTTGAAGTTGTCAATCCTTTGGGATCAAAACATGGAAAACACAAACTCTGTGCATTTTATTACAGTGTGGACAATTTGGACAAAAGGTATAGATCCCAGCAGAGACATATTCATTTGGCATAGCTTGTACGATACACTCATGTTAAAGAGTTTGGCTTTAATATCATCTTGAAGCCTTTGCTAGATGATCTTGAAAAACTTTCTACTGTTGGTTTTACAATAACAGTTAATGAAACTGAGCATAAAATTCAGGCTGCTCCTGCAACTTTATCAGGCGATAACTTGTCAGCTCACATGATGGGTGGATTTACTGTCATTTAATAGTGACAGAGTTTGTTGCTATTGTATGGCAACTCATGGAAAAATGAAAAACTTATTCAGAGAAGACTGTTTTGTTTTAAGAACATCTGAAGTTGGACGCTGGTGGCAGGTAATGCTGTAGATGACGTAGTTCCGGGGAGACGGCAGATTCAAACTAGGCGCGCCCAAACATTTATACTTTCCTTCAATTGTATTTTGTGCCAGCCTAATCAAAATATTCTTTAAAGTAGGAATGTAGTATCTTTAAAAGGTACACTCTGGAGCACAGCGGGGAGGATTTGGCCAGCCTGACAGATTTTATAGATTGTTGTTACGACAGAATCGTCATGGGGAAACCAAACAACACCTCTACCCCCTCCACCTCATCTAAATCCAAGAGACAGTGAAATGAGGATTCACCTGGAGCTATTTCACCACCGGGGAACGACTCAACAGATGTTCTGATCTCTATAGATAAGAAACTCAGTAGTTTTGATGCGCGTTTGAGCCTGGTAGAAATTCTCCACAAGGAGTTCCAGGTGCTACATGAATCACTAGAATTCAGCCAGAAGCAGGTGGAAACTCTGGCTGTAGAAAAAGCCGGTCTCAGAGAGTCAGTAAAATCCCTCACCGAGGGCTTGACCCGTCTCTCGGAGGAAAATAAGAAGATGAAGGAAACGGTGATCGATCTGCAGGCGTGGAGCATGAGAGAGAACCTGGTATTTGCAGGGATTCCAGAGAAGACGGAGGAGGACCCTTAGACCACGGTGAAAAACTTCATCAAAACCCACCTGAAGCACCACCTGAAAACCATCGCAAATATATATGGTCTAAATGTAGATGATCTCTCCTTCTTTCACTCCCTCTTCGCCTCATTCTATGGTCACTCAGATAACACACTAGTTATAGGAGGTGATTTTAACATTATACTGGAAAAACATAGTACCACAGGAACTCATCGAGTCTGGAAATCCTCAGAAACTGTAAAACAGTACATGAAGGATTTTGGTCTCTGTGATGCTTGGCACTCTCACCATCCCACACTAAGAGAATACACCTTCTTCTCTTCAGTTCACCATTCCTATTCTAGATTAGATTATTTCTTAACTAGCAGCTCGCTGATGAATGACATGTTAGAAATCAGAATCCATTCTATTAGCATTAGTGATCACGCACCAGTATCATTCACTCTGAGAAGTAAGAGCAATAAACAAGCAACTAGAAACTGGAGATTTAATACATAATTACTTAAAGATCCTGAGTTTATCAGCTACTTTAAAAGAGAATGGTCCTTATATCTAGAAAATAACGACTTGCCAGAAACTTTAGCGTGTGTTCTTTGGGAAGCAGGAAAAGCAGTAATGAGAGGGAAAATAATTTCCTTTTTTTCTCATAAGAAAAAGAAGGAAACTTTGAGAATCTCAGAGTTAGAACTCAGAATTAAATCCTTAGAGGGAGCTTACCATGTCTCCCCAGAAGAACACACACTAAATACTATCAGGAAAGCTAAACTTGAACTTAATGAAATAATAAATAAAAAGACACAATTCTTAGTGCACAGACTTTGCTTGGAGAATTTTGAGCATGGCAACAAATCTGGAAGGTTCCTGGCTAATCAGGTAAAAACAAACAAGGAGAAATCAACCATCTCCTCTGTCAGAGATCCAGAAGGAAACATCAGCCACGACCCTGACAAGATAAATAACACTTTCAAAGAATTCTATAAAACATTATATACATCACAACTAACTACAGATGACAATATTGATAAATTTCTTAGTAACATCAATCTTCCAAAATTAAAACATGAAAATAAAATGGTCTTGGATTCCCCCCTTTCAGTCGGCGAAGTCCAAGAAGCTCTCCAGCATATGCCCAACAATAAAGCTCCAGGTCCAGATGGTTACCCAGCAGAATTCTACAAAGAATTCTGGACAATGCTGGCACCCACTTTCTACAATATGAAATTAGAAATACGGGAAAAACAAAAAATACCTTCTAATATGAACCTAGTCAATATTACTCTACTATTAAAACCAGGTAAAGACCTGACACTTCCATCCAGTTACCGTCCAATTTCATTAATAAATATAGATCTCAAAATAATTAGTAAAGCTTTGGCCAGAAGAATAGAAAAAATAACCCCTCTAATAATACATCCTGACCAAACAGGCTTTATTAAAGGTAGACATTCCTCTACTAACATGCGTAGATTAATTAACATCATAGATTATTCTACTCTACATAATCTGGAATCCACAGTCATTTCTTTAGACGCAGAAAAAACATTTGACCGAGTAAACTGGAAATTTTTATTTGCAACGTTAAACAAATTTGGGTTTGGGTCATCTTTCATAGATTGGATAAAAATATTATATAGCAACCCAAATGCATGTGTGAAGACCAATGATCAAACTTCTCCAAGCTTCTGTTTGCAGAGAGGCACCAGACAGGGCTGCCCGCTTTCTCCATCAGTCTTTGCTATTTTTATTGAACCCCTAGCTGCTGCCATAAGACAAAACAAAGACATTAAAGGAATCCATGCCAAAAATATAGAACACAAGATAAGTCTTTATGCTGATGATGTATTACTTTTTCTCCAGAACTCACCGACATCTCTCCCCCAGACAATCACACTTATTAACACATTCTCATCAATATCCGACTACAATATTAACTGGTCTAAGACTATTATTATGCCCATTAACTATGACCTACAAAACACACCCAATACTACAAGACAGTCTGGAAACATTAGATATCTAGGCATAAACATTTCCCCCAGGTTATCAGAACTAACAAAGCTAAATTATGTCCAGCTACTTAAAGCAATAGAGGATGATCTCTCACGGTGGAGGCACTTACCCATATCACTCATGGGGAGGGTTGCCACAGTTAAAATGATGGTTCTATCTAAAGTAAACTACCTGTTTTCAATGATACCCACTAAACCATCCTCCAGCTGGTTTAAGTCACTGGACTCACATATATCTAAATTTTTATGGAAAAATAAGCCATCACGTATCAGTCTAAAAACTTTACAACAGACTAAAGATAGAGGCGGATTGGAGCTACCCAACTTTAATCATGTTTTCTTAGCTAACAAGCTGCAGTATATCTCCAAATGGCTTAAACCTAGCAGTCTGGATGAATCATGGTTAGATGTAGAGCAAGCATTGTGTGAGGATCTGGTTATCTCTGACCTGCCATTCATCAGCTCAACTATCAAAACACATAAGTGTTTTAAAAGCATCAATATCAGTTCCTCTTTAGTGGCTTGGTGGGATTTTCTAAAAATAACCAAATCCTCACTTTTTCCATGTAAGTTTACACCCCTCTGGAACAACCCTGACATCCTGCAAAATAAAAAGCTGATTAATTTCACTCAATGGAAAAATAAAGAAATAAAACAGTTAGACCATATAATAGAAAATGGAAACTTCTTGTCATTTAATATTCTCACTTAACAATATGGAATCAGTAGTAAAACATTTTTAGAATATCACCAGCTTAAATCTATTTGTATGAGCCATATTTAAGTCATGTTATGTACTTTGCCTCCATGCCACTAGGGGGCGGTATGTACATTGGGCTCAGCAGACCTTGAGTCCGGGTAGGCTTCTTAAGCGAGGAAAATACGAGCGCAGGTTGTTGCTGAATGGAGAAGCAAACAGTTTTCGACTGCGCCTGTGTATGCGCCTGGGATGCGCCTGGGCTAGCACGGTGTATTCGTCTAGGTATGCGCTGTATTTATGACAGTGTTAGCGTCTATTAATATGTTGAGAATGTCGGTTTGTTATTTATTATGCATTGAGCTTCTACCTGTTGTACAGAAGGCGAATAAATGTAAATAATTACTCATTCACGGAATTCTTTTATTGTTTGGATCGCATCGGGCGCACGTCAAGCTAGTAATCCTTCCAATTGGCAACACGTACTAGACTTCGTTTAGGACTTAGTCAGTACACTATTATATGTAAAAAATAATCTCAATGCCCCAAAGCTATTTTCAAAAACATATAGGGGCTGAGTTATGACGAGGGCAAAACTGCTGCGCTATTTAACATTTGCTGCGCAGTTTTGCTCTGGTTATGTTTCTACGATTAGCGCCTGATCTATTAAGACTGCTCCTGTTATCATTTGCGGAGCAAACAGCAGTATTTAAATGAGGATTTAGCGGCGCTGTTGCTTCGTCATGGAGGGATCCGGAGAGCCAGGTGGACGAAAACGTAAAATGAAGTTCGAGCCAACTGAAGTCGAAATATTAGTGGAGGAGGCAAACAAAAATCTAGCTGAGCTAGAGGGGAAGAATTTAAATATCACCAGAAGGGCTGCAATATGGGAGGACATCTGCAAAAAGGTAAATGCAGTGGGACAAACAAAAAGAACTGCGGATGAAGTGAAGAGGAGGTGGCACGATCTGAGGAGGAGAACTAAAGGAAAAATAGCCCATAATAAAAGATCGGCAAATAAGACCGGCGGGGGCCCATCAGAAGAGATTCCCCTGACCAATGTTGAAGAGCAGGTTCAGCTCACCTTCTGCGAAGAGCAGATAACAGGTGTGTCGGGGTATGATACGCTGGAGCAAGATGCAGAGCAAGGTATGGGCACAAAAATAAACGAGTTTACATAATGTCAAAGGTTTTTATTGTCAAAATAAAATGATCGTCTTATTTTGGACATCACTCAAACTTAAATGATTTTTACAATTCAAACATATCCGTTTGTAGATTTCGTTCCAGGGGTTCAGTCGCCACCTCATTCTTCCCATCAAGCCCAGGCAAGACCACCAGCAGCAGAGCCTCGAAAACATTCCGAGGACATGGATGAAGAGCTGCTGCTGCAGCTAAATAAACAGTCTGCAGTCCTTAAAGATGGACTCTCAGCTGTTGCGCAAGAGGTGCGCGCAGTGTCTGGCGTGGCACGTTCGCTGCGGCGAGACACTCGTGCAATTGCTGTACACACCCGGCAGCTGGTCAGTGCTGTGTCAGGGCTGACAACGGCCATTAACTCTCTGACAAGAGTCGTGGACGAGGGGCTGCAGGGGGTTGCAAGAGCTGTCAGTTCCAGCGGCTCCAGAATGCAGCAGCCAGAGCCCGGTCAGGGGACAGAGAGAACAATTGAGACGCAGGCTGGAGGTGCGGTGCGCACTGTGCGTAATCTGCGCAGGAGAAAAATTGTAAAGAAATAAAATTAACTTCTGTTAAATCATGTGTGCTGTTCTTTATTGATTTAAAAGATGAAAAATGCTTTACTCTTACCGTTCAGGAAAAAACATTTCGAATCAGGGTGATACGCGTCTGCTGTCCTGCAACATCGGGCTGTTGAGGCCCGTGATTGTCATCCGTCTCCTGTCTCTCCTCGTCCATGGCACCATGCTCCATCCCATGACGTTTTGCAACGTTGTGGAGCATGCAACACACAATAACAATCTGGGAGACCTTCTCTGGGCTATACAAAAGTGCCCCCCCCCGTGCGGTCCAGACACCGAAATCTGCTCTTTAGGATGCCGAAGGTGCGCTCCACAATGTTCCTTGTGCGCACGTGAGCTGCATTATACCGGTTCTCCCCTGCAGTGGCAGGATTGAGGACCGGTGTCAGGAGGAAGGGCTGCAGGGGGTATGCGCCATCACCTTAAAAACCGAGGATGAACAGTTACCAGATATGTCCATGTGCACAATGTACAAGGGGAAATCATTATATTCACTTACCCTAAAGCCAGCCATCTCCATATTCGCCATCTCTCAGCTTTGAGAAGATGACACTGTTCCTCAGAATGAATGAATCATGTACTGACCCTGGATATTTTGCCACTACATTTGTAATGGTTCCTTTCGAGTCGCACACAACTTGCATATTCATGGAATGTGTGTGCTTACGGTTCCTATAAATATGTTCTCTGTCTGAAGGAGGAACAAGTTGCACATGCGTGCAATCTATCGCTCCAATTACCTTGGGAAAGCCGGCCATGGCATGAAAGCCAATCTTAGTGTGATTCAATTCCTCTGGTGTGCATGGGAAATGAATATACCTGCCCATCCTCCTTAACATGGCTTTTAAAACTTGAGAGAGGATGCTCAAAAGCCTACTCTGCGATATCCCAGCACTATTTGCAACTGTGCGTTGAAATGACCCAGATGCTAAAAAGTGCAATACTGCGAGCAGCTTTGTCATACAAGGGATGGCTTGACCTCTCCTTGTGACAGAATCTAGATCAGCCCTCAACTCATCCAGCAATTCTATTATTGCAATGCTGGATAGACGATAGGTCTCCACAATCCTCTCCTCAGACATTCCTAATATATTAATACGAACGGAGAAGATGCGTTCTCTTCGTCGCCTTTGGTGTCTGCGCCTTCTCCGTAAGAGTATTGCTGCAGCCATTGTGCGTGCTGTTGTGCCTACTTAGCACCTGCTTTTCAGATGCGCTATTTATATGCTCCCAGATAATTACCGCAAATTCGTTACAGGCTTTATAGATCACACGACTGCGCAAACAGCAGTATTTAATTGAAGATGTAGCAGCGCTGTTTGCTCTGTCATGTAAGGTTCTGGAGAGCAAGGAAACCGCAAACGCAAAATTAACTTTTATCCGATAGAAGTTGAGACAAATAAAGGAGACAAATAAAAATATTGCGGAAGTCGAGGAAAAAAATCTAAATGTCACCAGAAATGCTGCAATAAAGTTTCATATTCAAGTTCAATTTATTTATAAGGCACACTAACAACAACCTTTAGGAACCAAGGTATTGTACATATAAAAACATGCAAGGAACAAATAAGAAATAATAAAGGTTTAAAAGCTATAAAGAAATAATAATAATAATAATAATAATAATAATAATAATAATAATAAAAGACAGGCATGATAAAGTCTTTAAACTTATCCAGCAATTCTAATATTGCAACGCTGGATCGTCTCCACAATCCTCTTCTCTGGCATTCTAAATATATTAATATAATAGAAAAAAATGCATTATCTTAGTCGCCTTTCATGGTGTCTGTGCCTCCTCCTTAAAATTATTACTGCAGCCATTGCGCGTATACTGTTGTGCCAATTAGCACCTGCTTTTCAGAAACGCTATTTTTAGAGCAAACATAAACACCGCAAACTATTTGCGGGCTACATGAATCCCACTGCTGCGCAAACCAGATTTATTTGCATAGTCTCCTCCCACTAATGTGCACTTTCTGGCCGGAACGCCCATAATGCATATGCAGTAGCTTCAGAAACGCAAAGTGGAGAGCGGCGCAGTTTTGCCAGGATAACTGACGCAGTTCCATGTTTGCGGCTTTGATAGATAAGCTTGGGCCGATTTTAGCGGAGCAAAGCCGTCTGCACCTGTTTTAGTACACGCAAAGCGTTAATAGATCAGGGCCATAGACTATTATCCAAACTAGAAGACTCAATCTGTCTTCCAACTTCAAAATGGGAGGGGGACTTATCCAGTAACTTTAATAAAGATAAATGGTCACAAATATGTTTAAACACCTTTAAAACGACTAAGAATTCAAATATGCAACTAATACAATTCAAAATTCTCCATGCCTTGTGGTCCTGCACACCTGTCCGCAGGTTCTGGCTTCAGGTATGTGTAGACATGTCAACATGGTTTAAATGTAATATTCCTACAATCCCCGCACTATGTCTACTAGGTGACTTGGGTGACATTAATATGGCAATTAACTCTGCACACATGATACGCGCACGTCAAGCTAGTAATCCTTCCAATTAGCAACACGTACTCGACTTCGTTTAGGACTTAGTCAGTACACTTTAGGTCGAAAACTGCTTCGTTTGGATTACCGTTCATCGAGAGGACGTGGACTTATATTGCGTTTTCGTTTGCCAACCTGGATGTGAGGAGGGCAAATGTTTGGAGTTGCCAGCCTGGATGTGAGGAGGGCAAATGTTTGGAGTTGCCAATTGCCAGCGGAGCATCAGCATTACCACACCGGGACACCATTCATCAAAGCCGGCCAACGCTCGATTGGGATATGTTTTAACCAGCGCTGGGTTTTATGAAAGACCATGACTATGTGTGTGCACACACTCGCGTAAATCCAATGCATTGGTAGCAGACTGGTCTAAAAATAACATTGTTCGTCGAATGACTTTTCGTGCTACACAAATTGTTTGCGGACTAATTGATATATAGACAATTAACTTTGGGCTGTCATTATGGCCGAAGAGGAAAAAGGACAACTTCACCCCAAGACTAAACTTGTGGGTGTAGGGGTTGAATCCGTAATTGAAAAACGTATGGTTAAATTAACACCCAAGGCTTTATTGGAAAAAATAAGCTCTTTAGAAAAGAGAGAAAATTAGAGTTTGGTAAACTGTCTAAAGTAAAGGAATCTATCTTTGAACTGATGGGTGATAAAAGGCATGTTCATGAGGTTGAAAATGAATTTAACAGGCTCATTGGGTTGTGTGATAAAATACAGCAGGTGCATGCTTTGTTATTGGGGTTATTGCCTGCTGATGAAGCAAACAAACATGAAACATGGTACCAAGCTAAAATGCTGAATATCAATGATTTTATTGTTGGTACAAATCAATGGTTGTCTAAAGCTAAAGCTTGTGCAGCTACTAAAGTGGGTGATGTTACTGATGACCATGTTGGTCATAGTTTTCTGGGTCAAACTGAAACTCAAACTGTTCAACATGAAAATGAAACTGGAACCACGGAAACTAAAACTCAAACTGTTCAACATGAAAATGAAACTGGAACCACGGAAACATACGCAGTTGTTGACAATGAAAGGGATGATTCTCAAACTGCTGCCGTCAATAATGGAAATGGAAATGGAGCTGCTGTTGGAAAGGATGAGGAAAAGGAATATCTGATTCAACCTGAAGACAGCATTTCAAGTGTGCAGTCAATTTACCATCACTCATGTATTGGATCCTCAATCAGCGGATTCTCCACTTCTTCAGCCAGACTCAGGGCAAAGGCGGAACAGGCCGCACTCTTGGCTCGAGCTGCCGCTTTAAAGGATAAGCATGCATTGGAGGAGCAGGAGCTCACTTTGAGGAGAAAAAGGGAGCAACTTGAGCTGGACACCGAGATAGCTGCTACTCATGCTAAGTTAGCAGTGCTACAGGTTGCTAGCAGCATCCATTCAAGGCAATCCAATGGAATGGCTTCGTACATCAGGAAGGGAGCTACACCTAAGCCAACAAACACCTCTTTCAAGCCAGTCACTTCAGTATGTGTGCCTCCACCCTTACAGCAACATGCTTCTCTACCAAAGCCAACTGCTAGTCAAGGTTCTCAACTTCCTCAATTACCGTCAAGGCCAACTGTCAGTCAAAGCTTTCAACCTACTTCAAGCCAACAAATGTTTATACTCCTGCAAGAACAAAATCAAACTGCAGGCCTCTACAATCTGCTGCAACAACAGAATGACATAACAGCTCTTCTTGTCCAAACACAAACATCACAACTGCTGCCACGCAGAGAAATTCCAATTTATGATGGAGATCCTTTGCAGTTCAACTCCTTCATAAAGGCGTTTGAGCACTGTGTGGAAGCAAAGACCAGCTGTAAAGGAGACTGTTTGTATTATCTCGAACAATTCACAAGGGGGCAGCCAAGAGACATTGTACGCAGTTGCCTTCATATGACTGCAGATAAAGGGTTTGATGTTGCCAAAAGGTTGCTTAAAGAACCCTTTGGAAATGAGTTTCTATTAACAGCGGCCTACATGGAAAAGGTTACAGGATGGCCAAGTATTAAAGCTGAGGACACCAAAGCGCTCAAAGCTTACGGACTTTTCCTCCGTGAATGTTTCAACGCCATGGATGATCTTCAGTACTTGGAGGAACTTAACATGCCAGCAAACATGAAGATTCTGAGTCAAAAACTTCCATACAAACTCAGAGACAAGTGGAGAACAAAGGCATGTGAAATATTGGAAAAAACTAGTCGAAGAGCACGACTCTCAGACATTGGAAAGTTCATTGAGCACCAGGTCAGAATCACTTCAGATCCAGTGTTTGGTGACATACAGGACACATTACCTGTTATCAAAGGAGCTACAAAACCAAGCAGATTACAGGTAAAGTCATCACAAGTGAAATCACAGCTGAGAAGAAACAGCTTTGCAACACAGGTGGTCATTAAAGACGGATGCAAAGCAGACTCTCACAAGAATGAGGATAAATATGGCACACCAGATGACAAAAAGGAAAAGGTTCAACACAAAGTTACCTCTTTTACCAAAACTGATTCTGTTTCCTGCCTGTACTGTGATGCTGGTGGGCATGTTTTGGAGCAATGTTTCAAACTGGGATGAAAGACACACAGGGAGAAACTGGACTATCTAAAGGAGAAAGGTCTGCGTTTCAGTTGCTTGGGTACAGGACACTTGAGCAAGAATTGCGACAGGCTCATTATCTGCAAAACGTGCAACAAAACACATCCCAGTATATTGCACATTGGAGAAAAGGAAGAGGTTATTCAGAAGGAACAAATAAATACTTCTAACAATTGCAAAACATCCTCCGCTTGTGGTCTTATAGGGGCTGGCTACTGCGATGGAATTCTTCCTACCTGTTAAGGTAAAGTGCTCAAAAGGAAACAAAGTTATTGAAACACATGCTTTTCTGGATCCAGGAAGTACAGGAACTTTCTGCACCAAGAATCTCATTGACAAGCTGAACGTGGAAGGAAACAAAGTCAAGATTCGTATCCGCACCTTGGGCCATGATAACACAGTTGAAAGCTCCGTCGTTGACAGTCTGGAGGTTTCAGGACTTTCTGGGGAGTGTTATTATCCGCTTCCTCAAGTGTGTACCCAGAAAGAGATGCCTGTCTCTACAGCCAACATAATCAGTGAAAGAGAGCTCAGAAAATGGCCTTATTTGGATCATGTAAAATTTCCCCATATAAATGCTGACGTTGATCTGTTAATTGGCACGAACGCCTCCAAGTTGATGGAACCTTGGGAGGTGATTAACAATCATGAAGACGAAGATGGCCCTTATGCAATCAGAACCCTATTGGGATGGGTAATAAATGGTCCATTACGGGGAAGAATTGACTGTGGACGTGACCACCTTTCGGTTTGTGCCAATAGAATCGCCATTGACAGAATTGAAGAACTGTTAACCAGTCAGTACAACTACGACTTCAACGAGCGAGCTTCTGCAGAACAAGAGGAAATGTCAAGGGAAGAAAAAAGATTTATGGAGATAATGGAAAGCTCTGCTCAGCAGAAGAATGGACACTATATGTTCCAACTCCCTTTCAAAGGGAAAGATGTTTTTATGCTGAACAACCTCTGTGTCGCCATACAACATGTTCGTGGTCTGAAAAGGAGACTTCAGAAAGATGGAAGCTTTCATGAAGAATACAAGACTTTTCTTACTGATGTTATTGACCATGGCTATGCCGAAGCAGTGCCACAATATCAGTTGGAAGCGCCGATAGGCAAGGTGTGGTATATCCCACACCATGATGTCTACCATCCACGCAAAGGAAAGCTACGAGTGGTGTTTGACTGTGGAGCAGAGTATAAAGGGGTCTCACTCAACCGTCAACTCTTACAAGGGCCAAACCTCACCAGCTCACTAGTTGAAGTTCTTATAAGATTTAGACAGGAACAAGTGGCCATAATGGCAGACATAAAGGCTATGTTCCACCAAGTCAAAGCGGCAGAGGAACACCGAGACTACTTTAGATTCCTATGGTGGCCTCAAGGTAACCTGGAACAAGATCTTGTAGAGCATCGCATGACTGTGCATTTATTTGGAGCAGTTTCATCACCTAGCGTTGCCTGCTTTGCTCTCAGAAAGACTGCTGAAGACAACCGAGCCAACTTTCCAAATGAGGTGATTGAAACAGTCAACCAAAACTTCTATATGGATGATCTTCTCAAGAGTTTACCCTCTGAAGAGGCTGCAGTTACCATGGTTAAGAACCTTACAGCCATTTGCAGCAAAGGAGGTTTTACCCTAACTCAATGGATCAGTAACAGTCGAAAGGTGCTTCAAGGCCTCCCAGAGGACCTCAAGTCTAAGAACCTGTACGAACTTGATCTGGACAGAGATAAGCTGCCATTAGACAGAGCTTTGGGTTTGCGGTGGTGCATTGAAACTGACACTTTCAAATTCAAGCTGAAGGTCAAGGAGAAGTCACCAACCAAGCGAGGCATGCTATCCATTATCAGTTCCATCTATGATCCATTGGGGTTTCTGGCACCTCTAGTACTACCCGCTAAACTGCTGTTGCAGGAGTTATGCAGGATGAAGTGTGATTGGGATGACCAAATACCTCCAGCTTTCCAGGAGACGTGGAGCACATGGCTAACAGAACTTGAGAAGGTGGCATATTTCAGGATCCATAGGTGTGTGAAGCCTGAAGGATTTGGGAGAACAGCAAGCGCCCAGTTGCATCACTTTGCAGACGCAAGTGAGAATGGATATGGCGCGGCTACTTACTTGAGGATGCAGAACATGGACGAGAAGGTTTATATTGCCTTCCTATTTGGCAAAGCCAGAGTGGCTCCCCTGAAGCCTGTCACCATTCCCCGTTTGGAGCTCACCGCTGCCGTTGTTGCAGTAAGAGTAGATAAGATGCTTCAATCGGAACTCCAGCTTCCACTGAAGAAGAGCTGTTTTTGGACTGACAGCACATCAGTTCTTAAATATATAAAGAATGAGGACCGAAGATTTCAAACCTTTGTCGCAAACAGGGTAACCACCATCAGGGATCACTCGGAAATTGAACAATAGAGGTACATTCCCACTTCCCTGAACCCTGCTGATGCTGCTTCACGTGGATTGAAGGCAGAAGATCTTGTGAAGCAAAGATGGATGGAAGGGCCACAATTCTTACAGGAACCAGAAGAAACATGGCCAGCATTTCCTGTGGATACAAGTGTTACTGCCGATGATCCAGAAGTAAAGAAAACTCTGATGGTCAACGCAGTACTTGTTGACACTAACGCCACATCACAACTGATAACCCATTTCTCTGACTGGCAAAGATTGAAGATTGCAGTTGCGTGGCTCATTAAGATGAAACGAACTCTGCTCAAATTAAGCAAGAAAAGGAAAGAGTTGGAGCTTGCAAACACCAGTGCTGCTGGAGCAGTGAGATTGGATGTGCGAAAGGAGATGCAAGCTTTCTCAACATCACTTGGGAATCAAAGGGTGACGCTGGAGGACATCTTGGAGGCCGAGAACTCCATAATCTCTTTTTGCCAGCAAGAAAGATTCCCCACTGAAGTTGCTGCACTCATCCTCGGTAATCTTCAAGTGTCAAGAAGTAGCAGCATCTTTAAGTTAGATCCCGTTCTAGATGAAGGACTTTTGCAAGTTGGGGGGCGGCTGAATAAAGCAGCAATCCCTGAAGACCTTAAACACTCCCTCATCCTATCAAAAGACCAACACATCTCTGACCTTATCCTCCGTCATTTTCATCTACAGCTTGGACATGGAGGTAAAAATCATGTTCTTTCCACTACCAGGAGAAAGTACTGGATCACATGCGGACCTACTGCAGTAAGGAAAATCATATCACGATGTCTCGTCTGTAAGTGCCATGGTGGAAAAACCAATAACCAAAAAATGTCCGACTTGCCAGAAGAGCATGTGGTTCCTGATCTACCGCCATTCACGCATGTTGGCGTAGACTATTTTGGGCCAATTGATGTGAAAAGAGGGCGTAGCACAGTGAAAAGATATGGAGTGATATTCACTTGTATGACAAGCAGGGCTGTGCACCTGGAAGTGGCTTATTCCCTTGATACAGACTCATGCATCAACGCATTGCTTAGATTTATCTGTCGAAGAGGACAAGTCTCACACTTGAGATCTGACAATGGCACGAACTTTGTGTGTGCGGAAAGAGAGCTGCGAGAAGCTGTAGCCTCTTTGAATCATGATCGCATTGAAGGAGCCTTGTCAAAAAGGGGAGTCAAGTGGAGCTTTAACCCTCCAGCTGGATCCCATCATGGTGGCAATTGGGAACGTATGATACGGATGATCAGGAAGATTTTATGCTCTGTGTTCCGTCAACAAACGCCAGATGAGGAAGGATTTCATACTGTGCTGTGTCAGGCCGAAGCTATGCTTAATGATCGTCCCATTACAAGACCCTCACGTCAGAGGACCCTAACGACCTTGAGGCACTGACCCCAAACCATCTGTTGCTCCTTAAAGGAAAACCAGTTCTTCCACCAGGACTGTTCGACAAAGGGGACGTTTTCGCAAGGAGGTGGAGACAAATCCAGTACATCTCGGATCTCTTTTGGAAAAGATGGATCCGTGAGTACTTACCGCTTTTACAAGAGCGTCAAAAATGGAATCAGAAGAAGAGGAATTTTGTTCCTGGAGACCTGGTTGTGGTTGCAGACTCCACCGCACCACGTGGGTCATGGATGCTGGGAAGAGTCTTGGAAACTTTCCCTGATAAGAGAGGACTGGTACGGGTTGTTCGTTTAAAGACCAAGACAAATATTATTGATCGACCCATAACCAAAATATGCTTAATTAATGAAGCTGAAAACTGATTGGTTTCCATTCTAAATGAACTGTTTTATATTTATGTCTCATTTAAATTTGTGTAATTGCTCTGACAGATGCAATTAGGGGCTGGTGTGTATGAGCCATATTTAAGTCATGTTATGTACTTTGCCTCCATGCCACTAGGGGGCGGTATGTACTTTGGGCTCAGCAGATCTTGAGTCCGGGTATGCTTCTTAAGCGAGGAAAATACGAGCGCAGGTTGTTGCTGAATGGAGAAGCAAACAGTTTTCGACTGCGCCTGTGTATGCGCCTGGGATGCGCCTGGGCTAGCGCAGTGTATTCGTCTAGGTATGCGCTGTATTTATGACAGTGTTAGCGTCTATTAATATGTTGAGAATGTCGGTTTGTTATTTATTATGCATTGAGCTTCTACCTGTTGTACAGAAGGCGAATAAATGTAAATAATTACTCATTCACGGAATTCTTTTATTGTTTGGATCGCATCGGGCGCACGTCAAGCTAGTAATCCTTCCAATTGGCAACACGTACTAGACTTCGTTTAGGACTTAGTCAGTACACTATTATATGTAAAAAATAATCTCAATGTCCCAAAGCTATTTTCAAAAACATATAGACTATTATCCAAACTAGAAGACTCAATCTGTCTTCCAACTTCAAAATGGGAGGGGGACTTATCCAGTAACTTTAATAAAGATAAATGGTCACAAATATGTTTAAACACCTTTAAAACGACTAAGAATTCAAATATGCAACTAATACAATTCAAAATTCTCCATGCCTTGTGGTCCTGCACACCTGTCCGCAGGTTCTGGCTTCAGGTATGTGTAGACATGTCAACATGGTTTAAATGTAATATTCCTACAATCCCCGCACTATGTCTACTAGGTGACTTGGGTGACATTAATATGGCAATTAACTCTGCACACATGATACGCACAGCATTATGCATCGCAAAGAAATCTTTGTGAACTGGAAAAACAAAAATAATCTGTGTATTCAGCAGTTTAGGAATCTCTTAGTTGACCACATCAGTAGTGAGACAATGTCTGCCTCCTTAAAGAACTATTTAGCTGAATCTCATTCCCTCTGGTCCCCTGTGCTTAGTTCCATCACTTAGTGTAGGTGGAGGACTGTGACCTCGTTGCTATGGGGGTTTGGGAAATGGCCAGGAGTGACTGGTGGTCACTGTCCTCTGGTCCGCGTGGGGTGTTCCCCACGGGGCATGGTGGGTGGGTTGTGTGTGGCGTGACTTTGTGGTGGTGAGTGATTGTGGGTACGGCGTGGGGGAGGGTGTGAGTGTGGGGTTATATAGGGTGCAGGTAGGGAGTGGGGGGAGGGGGCCGATAGCACCCTGGTTCCCGGGGCGTGCGGCTGGAACATCGGGGTGTGTGCTGGCCTGCGCCGGGTGGCTGTCTGGGGCGGCCTGGTCCTCCTAGGCATGTTGCGGGCCCTCTGCCTTTGGGGGGTGGGGCGGCCGCCTCTGGGCTCCTGGGGCCCTGGGCCCTTCACTTGGGCTGCCCTGGGTAGCCGGTCCCTGGCGGGGCCGGTGGCTGCTGATCTTGGCCCACTGGGACCTGTTCCCCGGGACCGTGGGTTGGTGCTCCGGGTCTGCTGCTGGGGGCCCGGGCCTCTGGCCCTGGTCTGCC